>NC_142010.1:20218010-20237898 GCF_049901735.1 Notechis scutatus | reverse complement strand
TTAGTTTCAACCCGTTGCTCCCCATCTAGCCCCTAACAGCCTTCAGGCACTGTGAGAGCTTGGAAGGTCAAAAACAAAATATGCATTTACCAGAAATCCTCTGACCCCTTACCTTGCTTCTTATAGAAATATTGTGCAAAACCACGAAATTGCTGAAGTAAGGAACTGGAAGGAAGCATGTTTCAGTGAATAAGGATGGGTCTGGAAAATAACAGAAATGTACTTTTCCTTTTTGGTATAGTTTAACATAAGAAACACCCCGGGCTAGGCTGAGGTTATGAAATGTATAAAAGTGACGCCTCAGGAAGAGACGGGTTCAGAATTTGCCACTCTAATGCTCTGAACTGTGTGCACAAATAAAAACCTGTATTCTCCAACCTTTCGTGGTCTTGTGTCCTGATTTGGAAACAGGATCTGCTGCAACAGGAGGACACGGCAACACTTAACTTACCACGGGCCGAGACTTTTTGCTGCAGACTTTGGCTGTTCAGTGGAACGGAAAGGCAGGATTGGAATCGAATAAAGAAAGCGAAGCATCCGGATAGGTTGGATATTTCTCAGAGCTCTTAAGACTACACGGTGACCCCCAACAATCCTGTCTTTCAAAACACGTGTTGGCCCCACCACCAGCAAATGTACCCCCAGTCCAGGGGTATCCCTGCCTTTGTTACCTTTCACGAAACCCCAAAGGCTTCTTCCCTGGTCAAATTCTTGCTCCTTTGCAGGCAGTTGAGTGGCGGTTGCTGCGCTTTGATCAGTTTTGATGCAGAGAGTGAGTCAGAGGAGAGGTCTCTTGCCTCTGATTAACCCTTGTGCGTAAAGTCTTAAAACGTGCAAAAAATCACTCAAAGCTTTTTACAGCCAGTGCAGTGGAACCTCTGGTCATGACCATAATTTGTTCCGTAACTTTGGTCACAAACCGAAACCTATTTTCCCCATTGGATTGTATGTAAATATGATCAATCTATTCCAGACCCCTATGAACTGTATATAAATATTGTCTTTTAAAGATTTTTAAGCACAGAAATGTTAATTATGCCATAGAACTCACAGTGTAATAGTGAAATGTAAAATCCTTTAATACAAACACTGACAAAAACTTGAACAAAAGAGAAGACTGTTCAGTTGGTCAATTCTGAGGGAGGGAGGGAGAGAGGGAGGGAGAGAGAGAGGGAGGGAGGGGGGGAGAGAGGGAGGGAGGGAGGGGGAGAGAGAGGGAGGGAGGGAGGGGGAGAGAGAGAGAGTCCACCTCCGCGATGGAAGGACGTTCTCCTTCAGGTGTTTTGTCTCTTGTGATTTCTTCAACTTCGAATATTTCATCTTCAGTGATTTCTGAGTCAGAGGTTTCTTGGTTTTTTTTAATCAATTTAGCTGGTGGACCAACAGTCACCAAATGCCGTTCTAATGTGACATGTCTTTTCCTGCGCATCAAAACTTTACGGAAAGGAGAGATGACACGACCGTTCATCATGTTCAACATTCTATTCATAAGAGTTTTGTCGGGGTGATGCTTTTCAAAGAAATTCTGGCACTCATTCCATTTTCTTAAGATGTCTTTCAACACATCACTTTTAATCACCTCGCTTTCATCTTCTTCCCCCAATGACTGCTCCTCAGTGAGCACCTTATGCTGCTCATTCTGGAGTGCAACGAGTTCGTCCGCGGTCAGTTCCTCATCGTGATCTTTGACCAATTCCTCGATGTCATCACTGTCGACTTCAAGACCCATGCTGTTACTCATGGACACGATCTCATCCACAACAGAGGGCTCAAATCCTTCGAAATCTCGCTCAGCAACGCATTCAGGCCAAAGTTTCTTCCATGCTGAGTTCAAGGTCCAGTACGTGACATCTTCCCAGGCTTTGTCGATGAGGCTGAGGCAATGAACAATATTAAAATGGTTCTTCCAGAACTCCCTCAGGGTCAAAGACGTGTCTTCGGTGACATTAAAACACCTGGTGAAGAGTCCCTTAGTGTACAGCTTCTTAAAGATGGAAATTATTTGCTGGTCCATGGGCTGCAGAAGAGGAGTCGTGTTTGGGGGGAGAAACTTGACCTCAATGAAGTCGTACTCATTGTCCATTAGGTCAATCAAACTGGGAGGGTGTGCCAGTGCATTGTCCATCAGAAGAAGGCACCTTTCAGGCAGATGATTGTCGGAAAGATATTCCCTAGCAGCGGGAACGAAAGCCTCATGCAGCCATTCCAAAAACAAGCTCCTTGTGACCAGACCCTTTGTATTAGCTCTCCACATCACGGGCAGTCTGGTCTTGTTTACATTGTGCTGCTTGAACGCACGAGGGTTCTCATATTGGTAGACGACTAGCGGTTTAATTTTTAGATCGCCACTTGCGTTCGCACACAGCAGAAGGGTCAATCTGTCTTTCATTGGCTTGTGGCCGGGCATAGCCATCTCCTCCTGTGTGATGTAGGTCCTCTTTGGCATCTTTTTCCAAAACAAGCCCGTCTGGTCGCAGTTAAATACCTGTTGTGGGACATATCCTTCAGCCTCCACGAATTTAGCGAAATCTTTCGCGAACGCTTCTGCAGCAGCAGCAGCAGTGTCAGAACTAGCAGCCTCTCCATGCCTTACAATATTATGAGTACCATTTTTCTTACAAAACCTTTCAAACCATTCTCTACTGGCTTTAAATTCATGACTTTCTCCACTCGAAGAAGGGTATTTCTGACACAAATTACCATGTATCGTCCTAGCTTTCTCACGTATGACCGCCTCGCTTACAGTATAGCCTGCAAGTTGCTTCTCGTTCAACCATACCAGCAACAGCTTTTCCATCTCTTCCAGCACTTGAGGCCTCTGCTTGGTTAGCATTGCCACTCTCCTTGCAACATTAGCTGCTTTAATAGCCGCCTTCTGCTTCAAAATAGTCGAGATCGTAGACTGTGCTTTATTGTACTCTTTAGCAAGATCGGTAACACGCATACCACACCGATACTTTTCAATAATTTCTTTCTTCGTTTTCATGTCAATCTTACTCAAAACCCTCTTCTCACCAACATTCACACCACTCTTCACTCGATTAGAGGCCATGGTTAATTGCAAAATTAGTGCAATGGCCACACTAGGTTGAGAGGAAACAACAGGAAATTTGGCACTTACAAGCAAAATGCTGCCGAAGGGGAAAATCAGCCGTGCCCGTGTTTGACTGCCACCCAAATATTTGTTCACGACCAGATGTAAAAATGTTGCAAAAGAAGTCTCAATAAAGAAGAATATTTGTAGTTCAGGGTTGAAATGAGGCTGGGGGTCCCTTGGTGCTGCTCTCTTGCATGCAGGCGTGTCGCAGAACTTGTGCCTCCACACTTCCTTTAGCAAGTGCATAAGTTTCGCTTTCTCATCTGCAGGGAGTGGCTCTTGTCTAAAGGAAGGGCTCTCCAAATTTGCCAACTTTAAGATTTGTGAACTACACGGTTTTTGCCCCGGTTTCTCTTCTCAGTTGCATTGCATAAATCGCAGTGCTGGCTTTCAGCAGACAACTATGGCAAAAACCGCAAACGTCAAGAACCAGCATTTTATAAATCAGCGTGTTTTATTTTACATCCTTGGGAACTTTGAGGAGTTGCGGACTTCAACTGTCAGAATTCCCCAGCCAGTGCACTCATTGGCGAGCACTCTGCATTTGAAGTCCACAGCCCTTAAAGCAAGTTGCCGATGTTGACAAACAGAGTCCTAAACGCCCTGCCGTCTAATGTTCGGAATGTAAGATTGGAATGTGCTGGCTGAGGAATTCTGGGAGTTGAAGTCTTCCTTGTAGATCCTCTCACTTCCGTCCTAACATTCCGCCCTACCCTACCCCAAAAAGGAAGTGGGGGAGCGAAAGAGAACAATCAAAACGATCCCAGAAGTTCGCGTTCTTTTATAATTCTACGAGTAAGAGTCTACGGTCAGCCGGAAGAACCCCTTGAACTTAGGCACCCAGGAAAGGCCTCGCGACTGTGATCCTCGATTTTTTTAAAAAAAAAAAAAAGATGGCCAAGAGTCCTCCTCACCATCGAGTCGGAGACCAGAACAGGCCTTCCTGGATCCTATGGTCTCCGCGGGGCTAGAAGGGCCGCTTCCGGTGACGCCAGAGCGGAGGAGTGTTCTGCGTCGGGGGAGAAGATGGAGGCGGCTGGAGGCGGACTAGGCCCTGGAGGGAGCCCGATTGCCGCCCACGGGGACTGAGACTTTGGCGGGGAGGGAGCGGGAGGAGGAGGAGGAGGAGTCGCCGCAGGCCGGGGCTGCTGGCTGGGCCTAATGGCGGCTGTCTAGCCAGGCGCGTCCAGGGTGGTGCAGCCCCATGGCAGTCCCGCCTTTGCCCGCCTCGTTGGACCCTCCGAGGGATCGAGCCCTTCCTCCACGGGCGGCGCGGCGGCCAGCGCCCGTTCCCCTCTGACTCGCCCGCGCCTGATTTACATGGAAGGTAGGTTGCTGATAAAGGAGAATATTTTGAAGCTCGGCATTGAAATCTTTGGTCCTCTCTAGGCTTGGCTGTTTTCTTACGGACTTTTCCTTTACCCAAACTGGGTAACGTCATCAGTGCTAGCTGGTAAAGAGCGGGGTTTGCTCTGAGTTTATCTTCTGGTGGCTTGCCTAACAAAGAAGCGTGTTTGATATAAAAGGGGATAGTTGCCTTCTTCCCCAAAGCCTTTTTAAGCCTCCCAACTAGAGTGGGAACTTAATTCCCAAACCATGTGCAGAGCAGTATTCGGAGAATGCTGGACTAGCATTGGAGAGTGCATAATTTTAAGAAGCCATTTTCAGGTTAGGGTGAAGTCAGACATGTCCTCCTCCTGAGTGGCTTTCTAGTAAAAACTGGAGAGAATCCAAGCAGGAAGGAACTGGTAAAAGTTGGAAAGTCAATTTCTTGAGCTTTTCCCGAAAAGATCCATTCTCCAATCTGTACAAGGTAATTCTCTAGGAGTTCTTGGTGTTCTCTCAGCTTGTTTTCTTACGGACTTTTCCTTACCCAAACCAGGTAACACCATCAGTGCTAGTAAGGAGTGTAGTATGCACTCAGTTAATATATTCCGGTGGTTTGCCTGACAGGTGTTTGATATAAAAGGTGATAGTTGCATTCTTACCCAAAGCCTTTTTAAACCTCCCAACTAGACTGGGAACTTAATTCCCAAACCATTTGCAGAGCAGTAATTAGAGAAGCTGGACTAGCACAGGAGTGTGCATAATTGTAAGAAGCCATTTTCAAGTTAGGGTGAGGTCAGAAGTGTCCTAGTCCTGTCTGGGGGGCTTTCTAGTATGGAAAAGCTGGAGAGAATCCCAGCTGGAAGGGACTGGAAAAAGCTGGAAAGATCCATTCTCCAATCTATATAAGATAATTATCCAGGAGTCCTTGGTGTTCTCTCAGCTTGATTGTTTTCTTATAGACTTTTCTTTACCCAGACTGGGTAACATCATCAGTGTTAATAAAAAATTGGGTTTTCTCCCAGTTTGTATTCTAGTGGGGGTGGTCTTAGAGATTCTTTGGCTGGGCTCTTTATTGTTGGCTTCCTTGGCAGTTTCTTGACTGGGTTATTGTTTACTTGATTGTGGTCTGATGTTAATCTTAGAGTTAATCTGTGCTGAAGTGGGTGCTGACTGCTTGGTCTTTTTGTTCCTTTTTGTCTGGGTTGATTGTCTCTTTTGCATAGTCTATAAATGTTGTTAATGTCTGTGTGTCTATTGACTGATTTGTCAGAGTGCCAAGCTTCTAGAAATTTCCAGGCATTTTTGAACTTGGCTTGTTCTAGGATGGTCACATTTTCCCAATTTAAACTATGGCTTTTAAACTCTGTGTTGTGAAATTAAAGAATTTTCATCATGTCTTCTGACTGCTGCTTGGTGTTCAATGCCAGTCTTCTGCCTGTTTGTCCTACATAGTAATTGTTGGCAGTCCTTACATTGTATCTTGTAGATCAGGGGTCTCCAACCTTGGCAACTTTAAGACTTGTGGACTTCAATTCCGAGAATTCTTCAGCAAGCTTTTTCCAACAAAACAAGCCCATCTGGTCGCAGTTAAATACCTGTTGTGGGACATACCTGGCTGAAGAATTCTGGGAGTTGAAGTCCACAAGTCTTAAAAGTTGCCAAGGTTGGAGTGATTAAAGGCAGATGTTTTCGGAAGTGAAAGTAGGTGGAATATTTGGCATATCATCAATTGTTTGGATGCCTAAACGAGAGATTGCCCTTTTGTAAGCCCTTTTCTGGGAAGCCAAAAGTGCTCATCGTGGTCAACCAATTTGGGAGATTAGCCACTTGTTGACCATGACACTCATAGCTCTGGCTTCTGTTTCTCCTGCAGTAAATATATTGTACTTTGTGTTATGGAGAGGAATCGTGTCCTTAGATCACATTTAAAATATAGCCTTACACTTTTGGCAATGTCACTGGTTGTCTAGGAGAGGGGTGTCAAGCTCAATTTCATTTAGGGCCGCATCAGGGCTGTGATTGACCTTGGAGGACCGGGCGGGCTTGGCCGAGTGGGTGGATGTGGCCCAACTGGGTGAGCATGACCAGTTTGATGCCACTCCCCAAACTGCTGGCATGTTTCCTCTTCGCACTTGGGTAGACCAGGACAGCCCCGCAGGCCGGATGCAGCCACATCACAGGCCGGATCCAGCCCAAGGGCCTTGAGTTTGACACCCCTGGACTAGGAAAATCCTAACAACCATCAGGAATTTCTGTGTAACATATCTTTTGTGAAGGTAAGGGCTGAGTCAAATGATTGTGAATTCAGATTTTTCTTGAACCAGGAATTATTTTTAGGTCAGTGAGACATTTACAATTTGGGTGAAATAATGTAAACCATGGAGTCCTCACTTAGTGACAGTTCAAAGTTGCAATAGCATTGAAAAAGGTGACTTAGGACCAATTTTCACATTTATGACCATTACAGCCGCCTCAGAGTCACATGATCAAAATCTGGGTGCATGTATTTATTAAAAATATATATATATATTGCCACCTATTTGCACATGGCGACTCAGGGTGGCTTAATTGTTTATGATAATTGCACTGTCCCAGGTTCATGTCACCATTTGTAACCTTCCTACCCAGCTGCCCACAAGCAGAGTTGATGGGGGAAGCCAGATTCACCTAACAACACAATTCGCTTAACAACTGCAGTGATTCATTTAACAACTGTGGCAGAAAAATAAACACCGATCGGGAGGGTCATCGCCCTAGGGCCCTAGGCGCTGAGCTGACCAGCAAAGCCCTCCCTTTCCATCCCGAAGGCGTCCCGACGGTTCAGCTTGCGGCCGCCATTTTGGCTCCGCATCGTGGTCGGGCGCCATTTTGAATTTCTTTAGCTGCGGTGAATTGGAGCCCCAGGCCTTGGGTCAAAGCTTAGCTGCCCATTTCTTCCACCTGGCTGGCTCTTTTATTACTTGTTAAAGCCCGTTTTTTCGGGCGAAGTTGCAGCCCCCTCCGGTTTTATTTTTCTTGTCTGGAGGCCTGCTGCCAGAGGCTCTTCTTCTACCATAGGCCTCAGGTGTTTATTTGACTGATTGGCCTGTACTGAGATATACGAAGTTCTCACTGTTACGGTTACTGTTAAAAAAAAAAAAAAAAAAAAGAAATCTATCTATATATATATACACTTAATACAAATACAAAAGGAATATATTAAAAATAATAATAATAATAATAATAATAATAATAATAATAATAATAATAATAATAATAATAATAATAATAATAATTTTTGTCTTGTACAATAATATTTTTTCGTAGATATATAAATATATACGGATAACCTGTATATACATTTGGTACAAAAGCATAATAAAGATAAAAAATCAATCAAAACGAAAAGGAAGAATTACAATTAGAGTATCTATTTTCTGTACATACTATATTTCTTAGATACCTTACTGTTATCTCTGTACACAACAAATTCCAAAAGGGGAGAGGGCCAGCTTCACCTTCACCCGGCCTCATCCAGGCCTGATCTGGGCGAGCCAACCGCCTTTGCTAGTATTTGTATCTAACATGGCAGACGACAATCCCTCTAAACGTCCTTCTTTGAAGGCTAAGGCAAAGTCCCACTACTTGCGCAGGCAGGACAAGGAACCTAAGGGCTCTAGACAGGACAAGGAACCTTCCAAGGTCGCCCAACGTGACGCCTTAAGGCGCACAAAGCGTTGGAAAAAGAGTTTGACCGGCGTTCAAGGGAGTCCCGCCGGAGCCGTCAATACCTCCTCCTCCAAACCCTTCTACCTCTGCTCAATCTCTCCCTCAGACCCCTCTTCCCTACCTAGGCGCAGTTCGCTCAGGGTCTTCCGACCCCGGACCTCCGACCAGACGGACCCCAAGCCACCTTTACACCCACAGCCGCTGGTCTGCGCCACGATGAACCCTTCTACCTCCGAGGTTCCACCTCACATCAGGGCTTGGATGGAATCAGCCATCCGCCAGGGCATAGCAGAGGGACTACAACACATGACAAGATCAGGCTTCTCTCCGCGAGCCTCCGAGCACGACTCGATATCAATCAGATCCCTTCCACAACCGGTCCCCCAGTTGATCAGGTACTCTCTCAGAGGGACAGCCTCCTCCGATTGGGGCCCAGGTGGAGGAGGAAGGGGACTTTGGGATTTCAGGGAAGAGGAAGAGGATTCCCGGATGGGATCCTCCCGCTACAGTGAACCCCTCTTAGAGGCTGACATCATGGAGGGGAGATGTCGGAGGACGAGGACCCTTCCCGACCAACCCTCCTTTGGGGGCTGTTCAAACCGCATATGTTCAAGTCCCTCCTCCTTAAGGCCAAGAATGTCTCTGGCCTTCTTTCCCAGTCCACTGCAGAAACCCCCTGTCCCAGAGGGCCCGGAAGACTCCATTTTCACCCAACCAGTGGTGGAAGCTGAGGTCATCCCATCCCCTCCCATCTTCGTAGATCTGGTAGCTAAGCAACTTACCTCCTCAGGGACCCCTCCCACTCCCTCTAGCCAAGACAAGAGATTCTTTAATCTCGATTCGGCTCTGTCTAACCTTCTGAATATCCCGGAGGTTGATGACCCCATTGTGGGTCTAGCCTCCTCCTCTACCCCTAGTGAGGCCCCTAGAGGCCTTGAAACCTGAGGACAGGCGGGCAGAGCAGGCGCTACGCAGGGCTCACCTATCTGACACCTGGGCCATTAAATCAGCTACGGCCTCATTTTTCACGAGGTCCTCTATCCGCTGGCTACGCCAGCTCAAGGACCACATCCCTGCTTCCAATCTCAGAGCTCACCAGGATATAGCGGTTAGTGGCTGCAGCCGAGTTCTCGGCTGACGCCACTTACCAGTCGGTAAAATTTTCTTCCAGGGCCATCACGCCGCACGTCACGGCTAGACGCATGCTATGGCTCAAACACTGGCAGGCGGATGTAAAGAATAAGGTCAAGCTGGCCACTGCTCCCATTACGGGAGATAAACTGTTTGGCCCAGCTTTGGAACCACTGCTGGTCGAGGCCGCAGTAAGAGAAAGTATCTGCCCTCCCTTTTTCGAAGATCGGAGGCCAGGGCTCTCAGCCCTTTCGGAGGAGCTTTCCACGCCCTTCTACCAACCCCCTTCCCGCCCAGATACCCTAGACCCCCTTCCTTCCGATCCCAGGACCGCACGGACCCGGGCGACAGATCCAGACGCGGTGGCGGCTACAAGAGACCCTTTTCGGGATCGGGAGGAAGGCCCTACCGCAGAAGGTAGAGCCTCTTCCTCCCCATTGGCGGCCGCCTCAGCCACTTCGCCGCCCAATGGGACATATCCACATCCGATGCATGGGTTAGGGACACAATCAGGTTTGGCCTCGCCCTGGAGTTCAGGTCCACTCCCCTGATTGTTTCTTCCCTCCCCTCCTCAAGGGATCCTCCAACGTGCACTAATGGATGCAGCCATCCATCATCTTCTTGACATCCAGGCCATTCAACCTGTCCCTCCGGATCAGAGAGGAAAGGGTTTTACTCCCATCTCTTTGTGGTGCCCAAACACTCTGGGGTTGGAGAGCCATCCTGGACTTGAAACGGCTCAACCGTCACCTTATCCAGCGTAGATTCAAAATGCACTTTGCAATCAATTCTTTTAGGCACCAGGCGGGAGACTGGTTATCTTCCATAGATCTTTCGGAGGCATACCTCCATATTCCAATCAGGCCTTCCCATTTCAAATTCCTCAGGTTCTGTCATAATAGCCTTCATTATCAATACGTGGCCCTTCCCTTTGGACTGGCCTCGGCCCCCGGACCTTCACCAAGGTCCTGGCGGCCCTGGCGGCTCATCTCAGGAGCTGTTCCCGTCCGCCTCCACTGCTACTTGGACGATATCCTTATTCTATCCCCGTCCAAATCCCAGGCAGTCAGGGATACCAGGGTCACCCTCTCCACCTTACAGGCACACGGGTTTCTAGTCAATTGGCAAAAGAGCCAACTTACCCTTCCACCCGAATCAACCACTTGGGTGCCATAATTGATTCGGTTTCTCAAAGAGTTTTCCTCTCCCAGGAGAGGTTCCTTAGCATTCAAGCCCTGGTCAAACAGATCAGGCGTTCAAGGAGGGTGGCCTTACTGGACCTCTCTAAATTGTTGGGTAAAATGGTGTCATGCATCTCTATTATTCCCTGGGCCCGTCTACACAGCAGATCCCTCCAGTGGTTCCTGCTCCCGTTCCAACGATCCGGAAGAAGCAACTCGAAGGCCAGAGTCAGGGTCCCTCCAAGGGTCCTCACGTCTCTTCTATGGTGGACCAATCCCGCCATCAACAGAGGCCACCTCTTCGCGGAACCTCAACGACTCACCGTCACTACGGACCGCAAGCCTGTCCGGTTGGGCGCTCATCTCGACTCGCTCTCGGCACAGGGCAGATGGTCGCCGTCCGAGCAAAGGTGCAGCATCAATTGGCTAGAGCTTCACGCTGTCCATCTGGCCCTGCGCAGTTTTCCTCAGATCCGCAAACATCACGCCCTCGTTCTCACGGACAACGTCACGGCCAAGGCCCATATCAACAGGCAAGGCGGCACCCAGTCCATCCAGCTAATGAGGAAGCCGGCGCCTTTGCCGCTGGGCAGAATCCAACCTCCTATCACTAAAAGCCGAACACATCTCCGGAGTAGACAATACTCAGGCGGACTGGCTGAGCAGGGCCACGGTGGACCAGGCAGAATGGCGTCTCCATCCATCCCTATTCGAGGAAGCGTCCAGAATATTCGGCCTTCCGGTGGTGGATCTCTTCGCCTCCCCGTCCAACACTCAGCTTCCACGGTTCTTCTCCCGGTATCCATCTCACCGGTCGGAGAATCACAATGCTCTGCGCTGCCCATGGCCCCCAGGGCTCCTATATGCCTTCCCTCCGCTCCTGTTAGTTCCCAGAGTAATACAGAAACTTCTTCAGGAGAGGGCAGACCTTCTCCTGGTGGCTCCCCTATTGGCCCAGGCGACCGTGGTTTGCGGATCTCCGCAATTTATCGGTAGCGCCCCATGGAGGATCCCCGGACAGGGTCTCCCTCTCTCAGGGGCCCCTTCTGCATCCGGAGCCTCAATGGCTCCAGTTAGCCGTCTGGAGGTTGAGCGGATCCGTCTGACTAGTGAGAATCTCTCGAGTCAAGTCATCGACACTATTTTGGCCGCTAGGCGACCTTCCACTACACGAATTTATGATGCCACTTGGAAGGGGTTCTGCAAGTGGTGTAGCGGGTCTCAGGTTGATCCCCTCTCTCCCTCTGTGGCTCAGATCCTAGATTTTCTTCAGGAAGGCCTTCGTAAGGGGCTCGCACCTAACACCCTGAGACGACAAGTTTCTGCCCTCTCAACCGTGGTCTCCTGTGATAACTACGGTTCCCTTTCTCATCACCCGAATTAGATCTTTCCTTAGGGGTGCCACCAACCTGTGCCCTCCCACTGTTCACAGGTTCCCACATGGGACCTCAACAAGGTCCTCGTTTCTCTCACACGTTCCCGTTCGAACCTTTGAGGGATTCATCCCTTCAGTTTCTCACCTTTAAGGTAGTTTTTCTAGTAGCTATTACTTCCGCTCGTCGAGTTTCGGAAATAGCAGCTTTGTCAGTTAGGAGCGATCTATGTGTATTCCACGCTGATCGGGTGGTCCTTCGTCCTGACCCCACATTCCTACCCAAAGTTAACTCTCCCTTCCATAGGTCACAGGAACTGGTTCTACCAAATTTTTGCCCTAGGCCCTCCAGGGGCAGGAGGTCCTCTGGCACACCCTAGATGTTAGAAGGGCCTTGCGTATATATATTAAGCGCACTCAATCCATGCGAAGGTCGGAATCCCTCTTCCTATCCTTTCAACCCAGGTCACTGGGGCTTAAGGTTTCTCCTTCCACCATCAGTCGCTGGATCAGGGCTACTATTGCAGGTGCTACCTTTCCCATTCTCTGCCCGCTCCGGGTGGAATAACCGCCCATTCCACCAGAAGTGCAGCCACCTCGGCGGCCTGGGCCACACAAGCCCCCATCGCTGACATTTGTCGGGCAGCCACCTGGTCCTCTCCGTCCCCGTTTATCAGACATTATAAAATAGATACGTACGCCTCAGCGGAGGCCTCTTTTGGCCGACGGGTCTTACAGAGGGTCATCAGTGATCCGGAGGGGCCTTCGGGCCAGACGGAGTCCCACCCGTGGGACAGCCCAGCTTTGGTATGTCCCAGTCTCTGGATGCTCCGAGCGGCTCGAGGGAGAATGGGCGTTGGTTCTTACCTGATACGCCCCTTCTCGGCGAGCCGCGAGGAGCATCCAGCCCCACCCTAATTTCTCCGTCTGGTGGGGAATCTTGCTTCAGCCAAGGAGCCAATAGTAGATTAGATAGAATTAATAACCTCTCTTCTCGTTATCGCAAAAACTGGGAGACGCTGCGCGATACCACGTGAGGGGCGGAGCGTTTCCTCATCTAAAGCTCAGCCTGCAAGAAGAGGACTCAGAAGCACATCCCAGTCTCTGGATGCTCCTCGCGGCTCGCCGAGAAGGGCGTATCAGGTAAGAACCAACGCCCATTTTTAAAACACACAAATTATCATTATTCATTACATGTTTAAACCTTTTTTCATTGTCAGTTTAACAAGTCAGATAAATTATAATTCTGTTTTAAACCATTTCCATACAACATACCAAAACCTCTTATTCAATTTCTCTTTACTTCTCTTTACTCTTATTCAATATCATTATTATTATTTCATCTGTTTCTTTCTGACTTAGTTACCATTATTCTCATTCTATATTTCTACAAGTATTAACTAATTCCCCCCCCCAAAAAGACATATACACACAACACACAAAACATAAAAAAAATCTTTTTGGAAAGTAACTTGGACCCAGGTGTCTCTCTCTTCATGGACTTCAATTATATTCATGCTCATCTTACATATCATTACTTATTTTATTTACCATTCTAGCCTTCTATATTAACTTCCCCACATATTTCACACTTCTTACTTCTATCTTAATTAATCATCTTAATTTGAATCATTATATTTGTATCTTTTGTCCATTTTTTATCATCCCTTTGTCTCATTCCTTATAAAAAAAAAGAAAATAAGTTTCTCCTGAAATCATTAATCAGAGTATGATGCCTTTCTATCTCCCCCCTAAAACAAATTAATCTTTAAAATAATATCTAATACCCAATCCGATTTTGCTTGGTACATTCTATCTAACTAATACATCCAAAATAATTAAGTACATAATTAGACAATAAATCCAAATATTAAAAAAAGATACTATAATAAAAATTTTATAATAACATCAATACCATAATCTTATTAAACCCTTTAATTAAAACAGTATTCTAAACCTCCCCTATTATTAAATTTTAAAGCCAATCATTTTTAAACATTTTAACATTTTAATCTCTTATCAACTCTTAAACCATTACAATACTACCATCTCATCTTATGTACCTTGCAAAATCTTTTTTTTTTTTAAATTATACTTTATCCATTATCCATAAAAAATTTCTTTTTTCCATTTAATTTCAAAACATTGTAGCTTTTCTCCACCTTTTCCCTTTCTTTCTTCTCCCAACAAACCTTTCTACCCCCCTTCTTCTAGCCTCTGCCTTACCAGCTTCCCTTCTCTGTCGTATTCCTTTTCCTTTTGTTTACTATCATCATATTGATTTTGCACCTTATTTTTCCCTTTCTTAAATGTTTTTTAGATCTTAAGACCTTAAGTCCTTTAGTTTTCTTCTTTTCTTCTTCTTTCTTTTCTTTCTCTCTTCCTTCTTTCTGGATTAAATTCTGAGATTCATTAAAAATGGCTCCTTCCTTTCTTTCTTGTTCCTCTGCTGTCTTCATCTGTTGTAATGTTTGTTGATAATTAATAAGCGCCATTTCTAAGAAAAGGAAAGCTTCTTCCACACCATCTTTACCATTTTTTTTTTGCTTGTTCATATTCTTTTCTTAGTTCCTCAACAGAAAGAGCCATTATAAATCTTTTCTTTTCTTTTCCCCTTCTTTCTTCTTACAACAACCAGAATATTCAAAAGAAAAAAAAAAAAATAAAACAGTCCCAAAGTTATCAGTCAGTCCAAACCAAGGCAGAGTTCTCACTTTCTCCTTCTGGGGTAATATCAATCAAAAAGAAAGAAAGTCCAAATCTGTTTAAAATCTTATTGCAATATCTTCTAGTCTTCAAATCCTTAAGGCATCTGCTCCAACAAAGTCTTAGCATACAAATATTTTCTTTTTAATCCTCTCTCTTCCCACTCATCGCTTAAAACCAATTTTCACCTAAAAAAATAGGTTTCTTAATATCCAGTTATTTATTCCGTAGGAAAAGAGGGAAAGCTATCCTTTCAGCACCTTCAAACAGCCGCTTTTTTCCTCTTCTGGCAGGTATTATTCAGAAAGTCATACTTTTCAGGAATTTTATTAAATATGTCTTAGAGTCCTAGGAGCCAAGAAAAACTTTCTCCTCTCAATCACTTTCTCCACTTCCTCCTGCGCATTCTTACCCGGCTGCCAGCTTCTTTGTGGCGGCCATTACAGACCGCCGCTGCACCGTCCTGGGAAAAGGAGTTCTGCCGGCCAGGAGGGAGTCTGCAACACCCCAAACCCTTCTCCGGATCCCCTACCTTCAGCTGCCCCTGCAGGGCAGCCTCAGCTCGCACCCGTCTGGGTCGGAGCCCCAAAACGGCTAGCGCGGGCAGGATCGCAAGCAGTCCGCAAATCCCTGCCGCCGCGGGCTTGACAAACCGGAAATGTATTGGTGTTCTTTAAGGTTTGTAGATAATATACTTAATGTGCTTTGAGCTACAGAAGCTGTTCTATGAATATGAAGTGCTGTATTTATTAATTTTAATTTTGCTTTCTTTTTGGCATGACCAGATAAGCAGATTATACAAGAAATACCTTATTTTGCAAGATAAATTGGTGTTAAAAGAAGAAACGAAAGGAATCAGACTCCACATTTGGGTGCTTTCACTCCTCAGCTCCAGTGGATAAATCTCGACTGTCCTCACTCTTGCCCAAAGAAGAAGATGCCTGTGATAATTGATCAGCTCCAGATAAATGAAACAAGGGGTAGGTAGAGTATTGTTAAAGCCATTGATCACAGCTACCCAACAGTTTAATCTCGTGGAGGGGGTGAATATTAGCTTGTGGTAGCTTTGCTGTGACAGGGCAGGATAGACATTCTGCTACCTCCTTCCTCGTTGCCAAGGCCAGAATAACAGAGTTTGATGTGGGGTGCAACTCTGCTTATAGTTTCTATAGTGATGGAACTGTCTAATCCAGAGACGTTCTAGAGCAGGGCTGGCAACTTCCTGGCCCGTGCGCTGGATGCATCATGCGCTGGCCATGCCCATGCCTGGTTTAGCGAAGGGTGGGAAAGTCCTGATACGTCACGTGACAACGTGAGTTTGACACCCCTGTTCTAGAGAAACTCCTTTGGCTCCATCACATTTTCATAGCTGGTGTGGAAATTTTGATTGCTCAAAACTAGAATAGAAGTTGGTTGTGTATGTTGTAGGCTAATTGCTTCATTATGTAGATTTATTACTGTAGAATGCTCTGGATTTTTTTTTTGTTGTTCTTTGAATAGTGCTTCCTAGAAATGCTGTAGACATCCTGTTCAAGGGAAGGTGGCCCAGGTTGACATGATTTTCACATTTTTAGCAGCTGGATCCGAATCCCTTTCAGGTCTACAGTAATGTGATTGTACACTATTTTGACCAATAACCGAGGAGACAAAATAAGAAAAGGTGGATTGATTTTGGTCACTTGAACGTTTCCCATCTTGGGAGGTGCCCTGAATTGGCCCATTTAGAATTCTTGATATCCCTGTCAACTTTGAAGCATGTCTATGTTGACGCAGCCATCTTTTCGTTTCTCAGCTTGCCACGCAGTATTTTTTTTGGGAGGTGGGATGGGGAGAGAGGGAGGGGTTTGGAATGTTAGCCCAGATAACAAGAAGAAGAGGTCTTATTGTGAGAACCAAGGTCATCTCAATGGGTGTTTGCCAGAGACTTGAAGGAAGTGACCATGGAGACACCAGAACACCTAATTTGGACAATGTGACCTGTGCTAAGGAGGGGAGGGAAATATTAATTATGCGAAAATCGCAGGAAATAGGTAGAGTTGGTTTTGCTTCACGCGTGCCGAAATGATGTACTCAATAAAGTTATGCTGAAAGAGATCTGATCTTCTCGATTTTGCTGGCTTGCTTGGATTCATCAATCTGGCTTCCGATACCTTTAGAAGGTTCATTGGGAGTCGGGCCATCCATTTCTTGGCTTCTCAGCTCTTGGCTGTCCAGATCCTTCCCAGTCCTGCTGTGCTTGTTGGTAGGATGTCCACTACTTCAATACCTTTGTTGGTAATACGACCGGTTGCTTTCGTGGTGTGGAGACAATAACTTGGTCCTCAACACCAATAAGACCAAGGAGGCTTATAGTGGACTACGGAAGGAACAGATCAGACATCCAGCCCTTGCTTATCAATGGAGACCGAGTGGAGCAAGTGGCCAGTTTTAAGTTTCTGGGTGTTACCATAAAAGAGGACCTGACCTGGGGTGCCCCCATTGCAGCCCTGGTCAAAAGGGCCCAGCAGAGATTATACTACCTGAGACTTCTCAGAAAACAACAACTGAATGAAAAACTGCTGGTGACCTGCTACTGCTGCACCACAGAGAGTATCTTAACTTACTGCCCCTCTGTATGGTTTGCCAATTGCACAGTGGCAGATAGGAAAGCACTCCAGAGGGTTAATGTCATTGCCCAGAAGATCATTGGTTGCCCTCTCCCCTCTTTGGAAGAGCTTTATAGCTCCCGCTGCCTTAAGAAAGCTCAAAACATTCTCAAAGATCCATCTCATCCTGGGAACCTTTTTTTTTGAACTATTACCATCTGGCAGATGGTACAGAATAATAAAAACAAGGACAAATAGGCTGAAAAACAGCTTCTATCCCAGGGCAGTAGCTCTTTTAAATTCTGCTGTATAGTGCAGTGTTGGTGCGGTGTCGGGGGTTTTCGGTTCAATGTGTGAAGGGTGAAGGATGTGTGTTTGTGTTTATTTTCATGGTCATGGTCATGATGTGCACTGAAGATGGTGTTTGATTTCGTTGTACGAGGTGCAATGACAATAAAGTAAACTAAACTATTGACTTTTATTTGAAGTGAAACCTCTTTGAATTTCAGAGGAGGGGCAGATAGCCCTCAACTTACAACCATTTATTTAGTTGCAACTGCACTGAAAAGAGCAACTTTTTCATGCTTACGACCATTGCAGGATCCCCACAGTCACATGATCAAAACTTGGCTGCTTGGCAACCAGGGCCGCAAGGTCAATGCGGGAAGCCAGAGTCACTTAACAGTTGTGTTATTAAATTAACCATTGCAGTGATTCACTTAACAACTGTGTCAAGAAAGGTTGCAATATGGGGCAAAGTTCACTTATCTGCCTTGCTTAGCCACAGAAATTTTGGGCTCCGTTGTGGTTGTAAGTTGAGGACCATCTAATCTCCCAAGTTCAAGGAAGGAGCAATTTCCACTTGTCATCACAATCTTTCAGCGTCTTACACGAGGAGCACATGTAAGCTTTGCTAGAGAAGGGGTGGGATGGCTACACAATGAAATATTAAACTGGGTTGATTCTGACTGAGATGTTCCTTCCCATCTCTGTGTTACAGGAACCATGGCCACCACAAATCCTCTGGAGAACCTCCAAGTGGAAGCCAGCTGTTCTGTCTGTCTGGAGTACCTGAAAGACCCTGTGATCATCGATTGTGGCCACAACTTCTGCCGGGTGTGCATCACCCGCTGGTGGGAGGATTTGAACCGAGACTTCCCATGCCCCGTGTGCCGTAAGACTTTCCGCCACCGCTCTCTGAAGCCCAACCGGCAGCTCGGTAACATGGTGGAGCTTGCCGAGCGCTCAACTCCCAGGCTTCGTGCTTTATTCCCTTAGATCTGGGTGGCCATCAGTAATTTTCAACCAAGAGAGCTTCGGGTATAATTGACATCAGGAAATGTTTGTGGGGGTGGGAATAATAGATTGGCAATATATCCCTATTTTTATTAGGGACTTACCTCCCATCGTGATGAAGAGAAGATAGACTATAAGTAACCAAAGCTGAACCGTGCCTGTTTACTCCCAAGTCTGTCAGAAAAGGCTTGGATAGACCTGGCCATGGAAAGAGAAGAAGGGATTTTTTTAAAAAAAAATCTGTGGGTAGTTGGATTTTTAATTTAATCACACATCTACATTTCAGAAATCAGCTTGTACTTGTGTAGGTTGATCAACCATACCAGTGATGGACATTGAGATCATGGAACAACTTTCAACTGTTTGATCTGTAAATTAAAATTTTTCAGTATCAACATCAATGGGGAATTTTGAGGCCCACTTATTGCTTGCAGTATGGACAATTCAATATCCATCTCTCCTATCATAAAGAGCTTTCACCTCAGACATAAATACCGCTAGAAAAAAAACTATACAGGTCTCTAGAAAGAGGACGATGCAACTGTTCCACCTTAGGGTCTCACTGTTGGCAATGCAACACGTACTCTCAGTATCTCCAGTCCAACTCCTCTTTCTGAAATTTCTAGCTATGAACAAGGGTTTTATGTTCCCTCTTCCACACACGTTTCCTTCAATAGAAAAAAAAAGGAAGAGGGTAAGAACAGCACTGAGGAGATTGTTTATGAAAACTGCAAATATCTCAAGAATGACAAAATGTTGTCTTTCTCTCTCTGGATCTTCTCTACTAGTCCCTAAGAATACATTCGAAGGATTTTTCTTGTCAGAACTCTGCATAACCTCAAACTACAGAGGGGGAGTTCAAAAATAATGCTAGAAGTTATTGCTTCAGAGAGAGAGTAGCGGAAGCTTGGAATCAACTTCCAGCGGAGGCGATAAATCAACTGTAAGTACAGGTAGTCCTCAACTTACATCAGTTCATTTAATGACCGTTCAAAGTTACAACAGCACTGAAAAAAGTGACTTATGACCGTTTTTCTAAGTTATGACCTCTGCAGCATCTTCATGATCATCTGATTAAAATTCAGGTGCTTGGAAACTGGTTCATACTTATGACTGTTGCTGTGTCCTGAGGCCATGTGGGACCTTCTGACAAACTAAGTCAATGGGGAAGCCAGATTCACTTAACAACCAGGTTACTAGCCTATCAACTGCAGTGATTCACTTAACAACTGAGGCAAAAAGGTCATAAGCTGGTCAAAACTCACTTAACAGAAATGTTGGGCTCAACTGTGGTCCTAAGTCAGGACTATCTGTAATTGATAGGTGTTTAGATATGCTTGAGATAAACAGATGTCCGCCATCTGACAAAAAAAAAGAAAAAATAATAAAATAAATTCTGTGTAGAAATTCTCAGTCATCCAGGTCATGGTTGTCCCAAAGGTGTTTTTTTCAGGAGGCAACTGGACTTTCTGTCTTTTTCTTT
>NC_142010.1:20200936-20217910 GCF_049901735.1 Notechis scutatus | reverse complement strand
TTTTCTAGGATTATTAAAGATATATAAATTGTTAATTATAATAAATATAAGGCTCAATATTCTAATTGGAACAAATATGAAATTAAGACCTTATTATAGGACTATTATTCAAGACTTATAATTCTTAATGGAAATATGTATGAAAATTAATACGATATTGTAGGGAAAGAAACAATATGTGGAATATGTCAGAAAGAAAAATCAATAGTATATTGTAATAGATAAAAATGATTATATTAGAATATATAATTTGTTAAATGAAAATAAGATGGAAAATACGATTTGTGTATTGCAATGAGATTAGAAAGGGACTTTGTTTTAAAAATATAATAGTGACATAATTAACATTTAAAAAGGGGATAAATACTGGACAATATAAATCACAATGAATTTATCAATGATTATTTGAACTATATAATTTGTTAAATTCTGCAAATATGACTATTAAGAGAATATGCATAACAAAAATGATATTAAGAATATAGAGATTGATGTAAAGTAGCATATGAGAATATTCTATGATAAAAATGGATAATACATAGTAATACTAAATTAGATAAGAAAGTTAATAGCATGAATATGAAACTATGGTCGTGTTTGTCTTAAAATGTCAAATGACCTGGAATCACACTGTTCACACAATGATGTATTTATAGAAATAAAAAAATAAATAATGTATTTAAAAGAGATAGAGAGAGAGATTGCCCTCGGGGTGGAGAGACTCAAACACGAAATAAGATTAAAACCACTAAAGCAATCACAAACACAAAAGAATCACACAAAAACTATAGGACTACCTAGAAATCAATTTCAAAGGGATAAAGGGTATAAAAAAACATGTGTTTACAGTTTAAACTCTGCTAGCTAGCCCAGGAACGCTGGTCTTTGTTGCCACTTGCCTTCCTGAAAAATAAACAAGATCCGGGTTTCATGCAGCTCGTTTCAGTCTAAATTCTTCCACCCCGTCAGTAACATCCTCCCAGCCGGGAAATTCAAACTCAGGGAAGCAAAGGCTTTACCTTTCAACAGGGAGAAAGAATTGTCTGAAGTAGTGTAGGGTTTTCTGCGTAAACAGGGGGTGGGATTAGAACAGGGGTCGCCAACCTTTTGGACCTCAGGAACCATCAAACTCATCATTTTAAATTCCGCAGAGCAGAGACCCTGGGAAAATCCCCCAAAATGTCTGAAGGAAAATTCCCCACCCCGTTTTCCTACCAATCAATCGTTCTTTATTTGGGGTCGCAGGATACCGTCTCCAGCTCCGTTCTCAGCACGTGCGTGAGAGAAAGAGAGACTTTTTGCTTCATGCAAGGAAAGCAGCAGAAGCCTCAGAAGTCTTTCTTTCTCTCCCCCAAACTCCGCCAGAAATGAGTCTTTGTGAGACTTGTCATGCCAGCGCAGCCTCTTGGAGCAGGATGCCTTGCAGGGTCCCAAAGACTCATTTCCGGCAGAGTTTGAGGGAGAGAAAGAAAGACTTTGGCCTCTTTCCTTTCGTGCAGCCAAAAGCAGAAGAAAGAAGCAGAAAGAAGCAGCCCGGTGGCCAGGCCAGATGCATGGGGTAAGTGGGGCATGTTCTCCACCACCCTTTCCCCCCCTCCCCTCACTACCTCGTGTTGTTCACAATGCAAGCGACACAAGCCTTGTGTTCCTGTGCAGCCTGGATTAAATGCTTTGGGGGTGACATTTCTCTGCGGACCACCATAATTTTCTTGCAGACCACCAGTGGTCCCTGGCCCACTGGTTGGCGACTGCTGGACTAGAAGACCTCCAATGTCCTTTCCAACTCTGTTACTCTATTCTATTCTATTCTATTCTATTCTATTCTATTCTATTCTATTCTATTCTATTCTATTCTATCCTATCCTATCCTATCCTATCCTATCCTATTCTAAATATTAGAACAGTGCTATTTTATTGTGCTATTTTACTGTGAGTTGGACTGAGAAATTTCCTAAGGGTGAGACCGATCAAGTTGCCCATGCCCAGCCAGTCACATAATCACCCAGCCATGCCCACCCAGTCATTAGGGTAGAGAACCAGTTGTTAAATTATATGAATCCCACTGCTGGATGTGCCCAGGAATGTGATTCAACTGGTATAACAACCGGTTTGGTGAGCACACGCTTCTCTCCGCACGCTTGCTGCACATTTAAAAAAGCTTCAACTGCAGCTGAAGAAAACAGCTGAGGCGTGCCAAACCACTTTGCCACGTGAATCAGCTGTGCTCTAACAAAAAGACATAAAGAACAGAAAAGAGCACGGGCGGGGGGGGCCCACATGGAACAAGGGGTTCGCCCTAACCGGTCCGAACCAGGAGAATCTCACCCCTGGATGTGCCCCTTCTGTCATTACAGGCTGAGCAGGGCTGGGTTAGTGCATGTTAGAGCATTTGAAATAGTCTATATCAGTGGTAGTCAACCTGGTCCCTACCACCCACTAGTGGGCATTCCAGCTTTCATGGTGGGCGGTAGGGGTTTTGTCCGATACTGAAGCACTTTCCTTTTTTTAAATTTAATTGACTTTTTTAAAAAAAATTATAGCATTATTTAAAAACATTTTCATTAGGTTTTCATAAAATTCCCTGTGACAATTTAAATTTCTGAAAATATACTATTTGTATTGCCCGCACATAAGTTTAGTTCACGTTACATAATTGAAATTAAATGGCACTATAGTGCGACTGCAATCAAAAGAACCTTGTTAAGCCTGGATTCCCCAACGGGTGTTAAGGAAAACAAACTAAACAGAACGTGCAGCGAAGTCAGATAGGAAGACAGGTAAATGTGTGAGATAAGTTTTTTAGTTAACACGTAGTAAAAATACAGATACGCTTGTGCTATCAAAAATATAGTTTATTCCATTTAAGAATTATAGCATAGTCAAAATAAACGGTCCATTAGTCATATATCAATTTCAGTCAAGTCTTGTCGGGGATACTCTATTTGCAAAGTCTGTGTTGAATAGCCAATGTCAGTACACTTACAATAAATCTGTCCAATCTTATCTTCTTATCTGTCCAATCAACACTCCTGTTTCACTCCCCGTTTCAGCAAGAACGCAGTCATCAATCCATCCAGTAATTAGGGATCAGTAAGCCAGAGAGAGAGAGAGCTGCAATGGCCTCGCTTCTTATATAGTGCTTTTACAACCACACCCTTAATTACATTCTTGCTGTTAAAGTTACACACACTTTAACTAACAAACCATGATACCATATTTATTATTTTTACCCAAACCAGTTAGGGTAAACAATGTTATCCCTAACATTCTCCCCTTTTGGGTAATAATAATAATATTACAATAATATAACCATTTACACCTTTAAATCATAATTGTTACAACTCTCTTTAAATTTTACAACACCTTGTGCCTTTGTAAACTGGTCTGCAATATTTTCTTCCGTCATGCAGTACTCTAGTTTAATTAGACCATTTTTAACAGATTCTCTCACATTTAAGTATCTTAGATCAGTATGCTTTGATCTAGTCTTTATAGCAATATTAGTAGCTAATTGTATAGCTGCCTGGTTGTCTTCGTACACAATAATAGATTCTTTAACAGTTATACCCATGTCTAATAATAACTGTTTGTACAGAATTAAGTCAGTGCATAGTAATGACAGACATGAAAATTCTGCTTCCATCGTTGACAAGCTAATATGCTGTTGCCTGATTGACCTCCACCCTATTAGTGTCTTACCAAATAATATAGCCATCCCAGATGTTGATTTTCTAGTTTTTATGTCAGTTGCAAAACTTGCATCTGCATAGGCACTAAGATTCAAATCACCTTTTGGCTCTAGATACAATGCATAGTGCATTGTTCCTTTAAGATATCTTAAAATTCTCTTTAATGCTTGCCAATGACATTGATGTGGATCATTATTATATCGTGTCAGCTGATTAACACTATAAGCTATATCTGGCCTAGACCAATTGCTTATATATGATAAGCTACCAATCAAAGATTGATATATGGTCTTATCAAATTTGGGACTTTGAGCATCAATTTTGCAAATTTCCTGACTCATTGGAGTCTTTGCAGGCTTACAAAGTTCCATTTTATACAATTTAATTAATTGGCAAATTTTATCCTCTTGAGATATCTTAAATCCTTTTGTGGTTTTGTTAATTGTCAATCCTAGATACTTTTTAATTTCACCTAAATGCTTTAATTTTATCCTTTTGGCTAATAATGAAATAATCTCAGTAGCTTCATTATTGGTCTTAGTAATCAAAGCAATATCATCTGTAAATAATAACAATAATGACACCGTTCCATTATTTTCTCTTTTAAACATACATGGATCTGCTAAACCAGATTTAAATCCTATATTGTTTAATTCTTTCACAATATATTGGTTCCATTCATAGCCAGATTGTTTCAATCCATATAAACTCTTCTTGAGTTTCCAACAATCATTGCTATTTACTTTATTATCTTTTATACCAACCGGTTTTTTCAAATATATTGTATGCTGCAATGGTGCATGCAGATATGCAGTTTCTACGTCTAAATGGTTAACAATATAATTATTCTTAGCTGCCCACACTAAAGCTGCTCTTAAAGTTGTAGCCTTAAGATTTGGTGCAAATACCTCATCATAATCAAATATATTTTGGTTAAATCCTTGTGCTACTAATCTAGCCTTATAAGTTACTTTCCCATTATTTCCAGTCTTTACTTTAAATATCCATTTGCACCCAATGGATTTTTCTCCTGGAGGTAATTTGGTTTCTTCATAAACCTTCATTTCCTTTAATGAATTTAACTCTTTTTCCATTGCCTTTTGCCAATTCTCCTGATCCTTAGCAGGATACATCTTAAGTTCATCTATGCTAGTAGGAACTTTATTTACTTGGCAAACAATACTTGCCTGATATCTATCAGGTGGTCTAGTTATACGCGTTGTGCGTCTAGGTATAACAGGACTTATAGGTGGACTTTCCTTTATTTCCTGTTCTTGACTATCTATCTCTTCTTGATCAATTATTTCCTCTTGATCTGATTCTATTTGCTCTTTGTGGACTTCTTCTTTAATTGGACTTTTCTTATAACTAGTCTTTTCTTTCTGTCTCTTGTAGGGTTCTATAACATCATTATCTGAATCTTGCTCTAATCTATTCCATCCTATATGTTCTAGGAATTGTGCACTAGCACTGCAGTATACTCTAGATGTACCTGGTTCCCAGAATCTATAAGATCTATGGTTTGCTTGATATCCAACAAAAATTAATCTTTTAGCTCTATGTTGTCCTTTGTGCCTGAGTTGTTTTAGGGATATGCACCCATGCTGGTGCACCAAATGTGTGAATATAACTCAAATCAGGTTTCCTACCATGCCACAGTGTGAATGGTAATTCACCTGTTGTTGAATTAACAACATTGTTTAATATGTGATTACCACACATTATAGCTTCTCCCCACAAATTGTCAGGTAATCCAGAATCAGATAACATTGTTCTTCCCATTGATTGCAGTGTTTGGCCTCTTCTCTCTATAAATGCATTATGTTGAGGCCTATATGGTGCAGACTTTTTATGTTGAATACCTGCCATTCTAAGTCTATTCTGGAATTTATTATTTGTAAATTCCGTACCATTATCTGTTATAAGAGTTACTAATTTCTTTTTAGTTTTCCTCTCTGCAAATTTTAACCAATTAAAGAAATTTGTATACGTTTCAGTTTTTCTCTTCATTAAAAAACAGAAACCATACCTAGAATAGTGGTCCATTATGCTTAATATGTATCTAGCACCACCTACACTTGGCTTTTTAGGACCTATTATATCGGCAAATACTACCTCTAAAGGCTCTTTGGTAGTAAATCCATCAAATCTATTTGCCGGTATAACTTTGCTTTTGTTTTGATTACAAGCAGAACATTGCAAATACTTATTACAAGGTTTTAAACTTATTCCTTTAGATAGTTGAACAGTTCTCTTAATCATTTTAAAATTTAAATGACCTAGCCGTCGGTGTAACAAGTGAATACATTCATTATGAGGTTTCTTATTATTATATACCGTGTTAGCCACCTTTAAACCATTATCATTTAACACATATAAGTCACCTCTTAAAGATGCAGTAATTTTCTTACCTTCTTTTTCAATTAAACAAGTATCTCCCCTAAAGGTAATTATGTATCCTAATCTAACCAACATTCTAACTGAAAGCAAATTAAATTTAAGTTGAGGTACATATAACATTTTTATGTTCTCATTTATACTAGAACAATGAGCTATACCTTCACCTTTTGCCTTCATTTTCCATCCGTTTGCCAATGAGATATGTTGTGAACTCATGGACATTTTTACAAATTTTTTGTTATCATTTGTAATACAGTGGGACGCACCACTGTCAACCACCCATAAATTATTTTTTACAATTCCATTACTATACATGGCTAACTCATAATTCTTATTTCTTCTTTGATGGCTTAAAGCATTCTGGCTTGCATTCTGGCGCTTTGGTTTCTTACAAAATCTTGCCAAATGTCCTCTCCCTCCACAATTAAAACACTTTTTAATTGCGTATGCAGTAGGAGATTCATTATTTTCCTTTTGAGGTTGCTCCCTCCTTAACTGATCTCTTTCAAGCCTTCTTCTGGCCTTTTCAATCAATCTGCCAGTGATATCAGTTAAAGTTAGGCTTTCTTTAGGCAATATTTCAAGGGAAGTTACGTAGTCATCAAAACTTTCGTCTAATGAAGATAGAATTATGTAGACCTGGTGTAGCTCAGAGAAAATTAACTCCTTCTCATGAAGTTCTTGAAAAATGCTTTTCATAGTATTCAAATGACTCAGCATATCACCATTCTTTTGGAGATACGTGCGGAAAAGCTTCCGTGTTAGATTTATGTGAGCACCAACGTTATCTCTGACATAAATCCTCTTCAGTTTTTGCCAACACCCAACTGCTGTTTGCTCTCCACGTATATGAACAAGTTGCTGATCAGTTAATGTTAATCCTATGATGCAAAGTGCTTGTTCATTTTTCTGTTTAAATTCTTCTATCTTTTTACTATCTTCCTCATCTTCAGTATCCCATTCTTCTACGTTAGGTGGGTTTTCAATTATGTTCCACAGACCTTCTCTTCGTAGAAGTAGACTACATTTCATAGACCATGAAACATAGTTTGTTCCATCCAACTTGGATATAAGGGACAAACTTTGTAGACTGACTTGTGCCATGTTTCAATATATGGATATAAAACTGTAATTGATAAAACACAGCTGTCTGTTTACTGTAACGTGTAACAACACAAAATCTCACTTTTTACATAAACCTGTTTTTATCCTAGTTAAACTGACTTTGCAGTCTCTCTGGGCCCATAACCAGTGTTAAGCCTTGATTCCCCAACGGGTGTTAAGGAAAACAAACTAAACAGAAAGTGCAGCGAAGTGAGATAGGAAGACAGGTAAATGTGTGAGATAAGTTTTTTAGTTAACACGTAGTAAAAATACAGATACGCTTGTGCTATCAAAAATATAGTTTATTCCATTTAAGAATTATAGCATAGTCAAAATAAACGGTCCATTAGTCATATATCAATTTCAGTCAAGTCTTGTCGGGGATACTCTATTTGCAAAGTCCGTGTTGAATAGCCAATGTCAGTACACTTACAATAAATCTGTCCAACCTTATCTTCTCTCCGTTGAGAAAAATCAACACACCTGTTTCACTCCCCATTTCAGCAAGAACGCAGTCATCAATCCATCCAGTAATTAGGGATCAGTAAGCCAGAGAGAGAGAGAGAGCTGCATTTGCCTCGCTTCATATATAGTGCTTTTACAACCACACCCTTAATTACATTCTTGCTGTTAAAGTTACACACACTTTAACTAACAAACCATGATACCATATTTATTATTTTTACCCAAACCAGTTAGGGTAAACAATGTTATCCCTAACAAGCCTCATCCCAGAATAGCTCGAGCATCTCCCCCCACACCACCCAGCTGTAACAGACAAGCAGAGCTGGTAGCCGGCGCCTCTCCCCCCAAACATAATCCACGATGCACAAGAGGCATGCGCAGACAATGATACACGGCGCAGGCTCTTTTGTTCGCGGTCGCACTGGTCAGTAGGCAGTTAGATTTGTGAGAGTGAGTACGTGCCTACAGCTTCAAACAAAATATTGTGAAATATTGTAAGCCCATGTCTCAAAAAAAGAAATATGCTTGTGGCTATTTTCCAGAGTATCTGAAGATGGGTTTCATAGAATCTGTTTTAAATAAACAACATCCAATGTGTTTATTGTGTCATAAAACATTATCCAATGAGGCAATGAAGCCAAGTTGATTGCAAGAACATCTTTCTACAAAGCATCCAAATGATAAGGACAAGCCCATTGAATATGTTCAGGAAATATATAAAAACATTCAAAATCATTCAACAATTGTTGCTTCATTTAAGAAACAACATGCAGCGAACAAACATGGATTAATTGCCACTTATCACATTTCACAATTAATTGCAAAAAGTGGTAAAAGCTGTAATATTGGAGAAACTGTAATAATACCCTCTATAAAAGAATTTATCCCAACAGTAATGCATCAGGATGTACCTGAAATTTTAAAAACATTGCCCCTAAGCGATAGCACAGTAAAGCGATGAATTGAAGAAATGGCAGTTAATGTTGAAAAAAAAACTTATAAGTATTCTCCAAAACTCTTCATTTTCCATGCAATTGGACGAGTCTACCTGTCAGATCCATGTATCTGTCATTTCTTCAGTGGAAGAAGAAGAGGAGGGAGGCTGATAAAGAAATCCTTTCTTGATGTAACCTGAATATATTTAATCTTATAGCGAATTTGTATAACCCACACATGATACGATGGAGGGAGAAAAGCCAGATTGACAGAGCTATCACCTCTGAGAGGCACAGCCAGGAGATGAGAAGATCATAAAAATTCCACAGTGAGATGGGTCCTGGGAATCTCTGGAAAAGTTCATTCTAAAAAGGGGGTGGGGGGGGAAATTAGGTATGCCCTGGGAAACTGTGAAAAAGATCGTTCCTTACAAAAGGGGTGGGGAGGAATTAACATACTGGCTTTTGTTTCACTAAATACACATCGAGATAAGAGGAGGGGTTCTAAACTCCTTTATGTATCCCTGTATGCCTGAGAGACCTCAGACGCTGCTTTGAACACCTACAAGAATTGTCTCATCTCAATAAAGGATTCCTTTTTTATACGTTTTGATACGTTTTCAGAAGTTCATTCTCGTTGAGTGAATGGAAAAAGTTCTGTAGCCTGACACTACCATTGCAAATAATAATGCTTTATTGATGGCATATATACGTTATTTTGATGAAAACAATACATTAGAAGAAGAAATGCTCTTCGCAATAAATCTCATTACAGATGCAAGAGGATTATCTATATTTAATACTGTAAAATCATACTTTACAAAAATAATATTCCTTTGAATAATATTGTTGCATGCGCTACTGATGGAGCACCATCAGTGGTAGGTTGCGATCGTGGATTTGTTGCTTATTTAAAGGAAGAAATGCCAAATGTTTTATGTATTCATTGTGTGGTGCACAGACAACATCTTGCAGGAAAACATCTAAGTACAAGTCTCCATTCATCATTAACTATAATAATTCGAACCGTAAACAAGATCAAATCCAATGCAAAAAAATGATAGAATGTTTTGACAGCTTTGCCAGGACAATAATGAAGATTTTATTATGTTACTTTTGCACACAGAAGTTCGGTGGCTGTCAAAGGGTACATCTTTGGCTTGTTTTGTAACATTATATGATAGTGTCATACAATTTTTTGAAAGTAATAATGAGACCAATCTGTGTCAACAGTTAAAAACAGTAAAGAATGATGCCTTTTATTTGGCAGATATTTTCAAGAGATTTAATGATGTCAATTTGCAGCTTCAAGGAGCTAATAAAACTCTTATAAGTTGCCAGAATATTGTGTCATTATTTATTGACAAACTTGAACTACTTCGTTATAATCTATTGAAGAGAGAATTTCATCAGTTTCCTGAATTATCATCTATAAAAGATGATGTAACTCCAGAGGATTTTGACAGATTCAGTAGCCACTTCAACGAACTTAAATTGGACATGGAAAAACGATTTGACGATATTTTGAAATTGAAGGTTGTATGACTGGATGAAAAATCCTTTTACCACAAATATTGAAGAGACTGATACAACTTGCCAAGAAGAACTGTTAGAAATTAGATATGATGAAGAAAGTAAACATAAATTCAATATTGGTGGATATGAAAACCTATGACTGATGGTACTGAAATATAGCCATGACTCATGATTGGGGGGACACTTTGAGTTCTTAAAAACCCTATGTTTAGTCAGGAGACAGTTCTGTTGGCCAAAAATGAAAACTGATGTTGAGGACTATGTGAAAAGCTGCTCAATTTGTGCCACGATGAAACACAACTGGAAAAACCCTGGCCTCCTTCAACAAGTAGTTGAACCAACAAAGCGGTGGAAAAAAATTGCGATGGACTTTATCGTAGAGCAGGTGGTTGGACTAGATATCTCATTCACTTTCTCCTTCCTTCCTTCCTTCCTTCCTTCCTTTCTTTTTCTTCTTTCTTTCTGTCCCTTCCTTCCCCCCTTTCTTTGTCTATCCCTTTTCTTCCTTTCTCCCTTTTTCTTTCCCTTTTCTATTTATTTTCTTTCTTGTCTCTTCCTTCACTCTCTCTCTCTTTCTCTTTTCCTCTCTTTCTCCCTCCCTCCCTCCACATCCCATTCACTTTCTCCTCCCTCCCTCCCTCTTTCTCTCTATCTCTTTCTGTCTCTTTCTCTCTTTCACTATCTTTCTTTCTGTCCCTTCCTTACATCCCCCCTTTCTTTGTCTATCCTTTTTCTTCCTTTCTCTTTCCCTTTTTCTTTCTTTACTTTCTTGTGTGTTCCTTCTCTGTTTCTCTCTTTCTCTCTCTCTTTCCCTTCCCTAACCTATCTACCTATTTTCTGCCCAGATAGGTGTGTCCTAATCTGTCAAAGACCTGGTTAATCCTGCATCACCCCGTTTCCCCTTTCAGAGGCCGTGGTCCTTAATTTCTCCATTTCCTCCCCCCACGACCTCCTCTTTCGTCATCCCAAGCCGTGACTTTACCATCCTCCCGCAGCTGGCTGCCAGGGAAGGCAAGCCAGGGCTGAGCCATTGTTGTCGCTGGGCTCCCCGCCAGTCTACGTCGGCCTTGTTACGAATGCTTGCAGCCTCCACGTGTTTTCTTTGGTGCGGCTGGACTGCAGCCGCACCAAAAAAAAGACGTGATGGCTGGAGGCTTTTTGCAGCGAAAATTACCAACCTCCGGCTTTGCTTGCTTCCAATGTGCCGCTGTGGCCACATTCTAGGCGCTGGCTCCTAAGGTCCACCCCATTGAGCCCGCTGTACCGGAGGGACTTGACCAAGCAAGTCCAAGCGGAGTGGTGCAGCAGTCAATGGGGTGAGTCTGCATGGCTGGCAGCAGCACGTTGGAGAAGCAGAGCAAAACCGGAGGTCGGTAATTTTCACTACAAAAAGCCTCCAGACGCCGCGTGTTTTTCATAAAAAACAACAACCATGCAGCATCTGGAGGCTTTTTGCAGCAAAAATTACTGACCTCTGGTTTTGTCTGCTCCGCTTCTCCAATGCGCTGCTGTGTCCACCAGCAATTGCCGCGCATGCACACGATGTCACGCATGCACAATAAGGACTGACTGGGCAGGGAACGGAGGAGCGGGTGGAGAGGAGTGGGGCCAGCCATGGGCCTGTTTTAATGGTTATCCAAACTACCGGGAATGGTAACAAACCAGTAGAATCCCACCCCTGAATTGCGCCCTGTGAGGGGCCCACTTCCTGCACTCCCGTGCCACCCCCGTTGTCTCTTAGCTCCCCCTGCCACCCCCCTTGCCTCATCACCCCCTAAGTCATCCTACCGCCTCCCAGCAGGTGGTATCGCCCACTTTGGGAACCACTGTACTATATTAATGTGATGGCGAACCTATGGCACAAGTGCCAGAGGTGTCACGTAGAGCCCTCTCTGTGGGGCACGTGCACCATCACCAGCTGCTCTTCTGGTTTCTGGCATGCACAGGTACGCCAGCCAGCTGGCCTTTGGGACACTGGAGCACCGCCAAACAGCCTGAAAAACTGCCGTTTTGGGGGCTTTTCCAGGCCGTTCTCCAGGCCTTTTTCAGGCCATTTCCCAAGCCATTTTCAGGCCGTTTTGGGGGGGCAAAAAACGACCTGAAATGGCCTGGAAAATGCCTGAGAAAATAGCCTGAAAACAGGCCCAAAAGGCCAAAAACAGCCCCAAAACAGGCATGTGCATATCAGCCAGCTGGACTTTGGGTTTCTGGCGCTCTGGCACACACACATGCATACGCACGCATGCATGTTCTGGTTTGGGCACTTGATGCTGAAAAGGTTTGCCATCACTGCTATGTTATTTTTCTTTCTGACATATTCCACATGTTGTTTCTTTCCCTATAATATCATATTAATTTTCATACAAATTTCCGTTAACAATTATAAGTCTTCAATAATAGTCCTACAATAAGGTCTTAATTTCATATTTGTTCCAATTAGAATATTGAGCCTTATGTTTATTATAATTAACAATTTATATACCTTTAATAATCCTATAATAAAATATTAATTTCATTTTTGCCAAAGTTAATAATTGTATATCTTAGATAATAAAATAAAATTCATGTGGAATCCTTATCCTTCCCCTCCTCAGCCATCATCTCTTACTCTCCTTACAGTATTAGTTAATCTCTTCCTGGCTTGACTTCCATTTTCTCTCATTTTCTGACCCTTTCTCTTATCATTCCTCCATTCTCTATTGTATTCCACTGTTTCCTTTCCCAGTTATCTGGTTTTACCCCATCCTCTCAAAGTCCTCACTCTGAAATTTCCTTCCCTGTTGCTTTGTTGAGGGCAATCTCATGTGGGGGAGGAAGGGAGTGAGTGCCAGCGTGTTTGACTGAGTAAGTGTGCTTAAGCGTTTAATCCTTAGCTAACCTTGTTGTTTATAATTAATCTTTTGTGTTTGTCATTTGCAATACCCCAAACCTTCTGTTTGTTTTGTTGTCCCAATATCGTGGTTTAATTTCCTTCTTCCTGCATGTCCTGTTTCTTAATGTATGTTTTTGTATTTTGTAATGATTTTGGTATTTTATAACAGTTCTTAAATGCATTCTTTTCTAATGGGCCTAGAGTTCTAATTACCTTGGTTTGTTTCTTTTTGGGGGGATATTTGTTTTATAGCAATTCCTTATGGCTTTCTTGTTCTAATGTGCTTAGAGGTTCAATTTCTTTAGCTTGAGATATTTTGTAGGGTAAAATTTGGGGTGCAGTTTATGTTTTCCCAGAGGCTTCTGGTCTGGCTTTGTTTCAGTGGAGTTCAGGGGTTCTGACTTTGCTTTTGTGGCAAAACTGTCTTAGTGTAGTTCCCTTCCCACAATCCCTCTTTTTTTTCTTTACCTTCTATGATTTTCTTCACTGTCCCCAACATATAGGATCATATCTAAGTATACCTGGTATTCGTGGTCAATTTGGACCATCATTAGGGCTGCCTCATTTTCTGGGATGCTTGGTTGAAAGGGAGCAGGACTACAAGTTTTTAGGCAACTGAGGCAAGGGGCAATGCAGTGACAGAGACAACACAGGAGGGCTCCTAGAACAGGGACAGTGACAATGCTTTCAATGGGGATTTTAAGGCAATGGAAATCTGGTAGCCATGAGAAGAGCCAGGAAAAATCTAGGGATGGTTGATTATGGCCAATATTCTGTGGGGCAAGTAGGCGGGGCTAGTCAACATTTTCCCTACCTGTTCTCTGAACCAGACAAAATTTTCCCTAGAGCCATGATGGCGAACCTATGGCATGCGTGACACAGGTGGCACGCAGAGCCATTTGTGCCAGCATGCGAGCTGCAGGCAAACTTACTTCACTGTGCATGTACATGCCTCACAGCTGATTTTCGGCGGGGTTTGAGGCCTTTTTTGGCCTCCCAAAGGCTTGAGGAAGGCTTCGGCGGGCTTTGCAGGCGAAAACTAGCCCGATTTTGTCACCTCGTTTTTCTGAAAATACCGGAAGTGACGAAACAGAGCTAGTTTCTGGCCTGCAAAGCCTGCAGAAGCCTTCCTCAAGCCTTTGGAAGGCTGAAAAAGGCCTCAAACCTGCTGAAAATCAACTGTGAGGCACAGTGCACATAAGGTGGCGGTGGGGAGTGGGGGATTGCGCATGCATGCCTAGGGGCGTGGGGAGGGAGAATTGCCTTCTGGGTGCTGGCACACGAGCGTGAGCATGCAAGCGCACACACAATTTTTGGCACAGGAGCCCAAAAAGGTTAGCCACCACTGCCCTAGAGGTTTGCCTGAACTGGTCTGAACCCCTTGAATACCATCCCTGGACATAGGTAACTATGTGGAACCAGAATAAAACCCTCCATTCTAAAATCAATCATTCTGTTCTTTGCTCTTATTTTAAAACGTGGCCTTCAGAGTTGGTGTGCAACTTGGAGAGATAGAAACGAGTGAAACCCAAACATTTAGTTCCCAATTTAATATTGACACTCATTTCCAATGGAAGGAGAGACTGATTGGACTTTCCAGTCTGGCAATTTCTGGCATTTGAGGCAGATGATGTTTTTGAAATGGCAGGTTGCTCTTGTGTGGTTGCCTGAACAGCTCAGGTAGATGATCTGTGGTGAGGTTAACTTTTTTTCTGTTATGTTGTTTCTTCTTTGGGTTACTTGTGGATCTGTTAGACGGTAGACGACTTCTTCTTCTTCTTCTTCTTCTTCTTCTTCTTCTTCTTCTTCTTCTTCTTCTTCTTCTTCTTCTTCTTCTAACTCTTCATTGACAGCTTCTTTGTAGTGAATGGCTGTGCTGGTTCTTTCACTCAGGTAGCTGTTGGAACCTTGAATTTCTGCCACGGAAAGTGTTGACATTTTCACGGCTTGAGCCTCTTCGATGGCTGCTTTTAGATTAAGGTCAGCTTTGGCCAGGAGCCACCTCGGTAAATGGAGGTCTCTAACATCCACAGACCAGCTTATCTAAAAGTAATCGTCCAAGTCCTGGAAAACTCAGTGAAGGGCAGCCAATCTGAGGGCAGCCATGTACTCACTGATGGTTTCTCTCTCAGCCTGGTTCCTTCTTCTGAAGACATGACAGTGGGCTATGCGTGACGGCTTTGGCGCATAGTGGTTACTGAGACTTCTTGTAGTTCTTCCCATGTCACGGCTTTGTGGTTTGTGGTGATACAGAGCAGTGGTGGTATCGAAGACGGCTGCTCCACAGAAACTGAGGAAGTACGCCTTTTTTCTGTTAGCAGGGATCTCTGTGAGGTTGCCATTTGTCTTGCTTAGTGCCTTCAGCTCAGTGACTTCAGCTCTTGTTGCCTCAGTAGATGCCTCGCTGTGCTAATCCCACCCTCGTTGCCAGTTTTGTATTTGGCATGCGGGAATAAGAGATGGAGGCAAGAGTAAAGTCTAACAGGCTTTATTTCAGCATTTAAAGGTTGCTGCCGCTTGCTGCTAACTTCAGGCAACCGACTAACAGGGCAACAGCTGATTCTGTTTGGCAGCTCCTTTATACTCAGCTGTCAAACGGAATCAGCCAATCAGGGACGTTCCTGGCTCCCGCTCAAAGAGCAGACCAGAGTGAAGACTTCAGCAGAAAACTACAGTTGGTGTATCTGAGATGGAGATGGTGGTGATAGTTGACAGTAGTTTCCTCTCAAACTTATAGTAAAACACATTCAGGTCAGCTGCCAGGAGGTTTGCTGAAATCAATAAGAGTTTTTGACACATTTGCTGGTTCATTTGTTGAGAGCTGATTCCTCAGCTTTTCAGAGCGGCTTCTTTAACATGTTAAAAATGATAAGTGCAACCAGGTAATCAAAACTCCCCCACATTTTATATAAGTGTATTGCACGTGAACATGTTAAAAAGAGCAAAGAGAGCAGAGCTGTGAATCTGGACAGGGCACTGACTGAAGGATATTCTTTGTGCTATCCATTTGGTCAGACGGAAGTACACCAATTGGCACACAGTGCTGTGCTCCCAAAATTTTGAGATTGGCAGATACAATATAACTTCAGGCTGATTTTGCAATGCTTATGAGGGTTTGAAGGCAGTGGTGGGATTCAAATAATTTAACAACAAGTTCTCTGCCTTAATGACTGGGTGGGCATGTGACTGGATGGGCATGGCCAACTTGATTGGTCTCACCCTTAGGAAATTTCTCCTTAGTCCAACTCACAATAAAATAGGACAATAAAAGAAAACATCAGGCTAGAAAATGGAAGACCATAAATTCTAGCCCTGGCTGGACGTGAAACCAATGGGTAGCCCTGGTCCAGTCCTTTTGTCTCTGCCTTAGGAAGGAGGCATTATGGCAAACCACTTCTAAGAAAACCTTGCCAAAAAACCCTGCAGGGGTTTGTCCAGACTCTCTCTAAGAATCAGACACGATTGAAGGGAATAAAGGAGCTAATATAAAAATGAATCCGATATGATGATGATGTTATCCATTCAGTCGTGTCCAAGTCTTGGCAATTCTATAAGCCAAATATCTCCACATCTTCCAAGAACCTAATATAGGTTCATTTTAAACTCACCAAAATGTAATATTTTTATTTGGTACGCATTTGTAACAGCACAAAAACCATTTTGCCCCACAAGAGTTAGAGATGGATTGGTCCAAAGTCTTACAGTGAGATTTGGGGGTAAATTAACCCCCCACCCAATTCCCCCATTCTCCCACTCACAGTCTATTACGTTCATTCGTATCCTATCCTTGGACCAAGTAACTGTCTCCTTGAGGGAGGTTCCATGGTTAAAGAGGGACTAGAAAAGGGGTGTCAAACTTGAGGGCCACATCAGGGTTGTGTTTGACTTCAGGGGCAAGAGTGGGTGTGGCCAGGGTGGGCATGGCCAGCTTGATATCACTCGTGTCAGAGGGTGATGCGGTGCCTGTGATGGC
>NC_142010.1:20135936-20195936 GCF_049901735.1 Notechis scutatus | reverse complement strand
TATATATAATTCTAAAATAATTTCTAACAAGTTTTAAACTGAATGCCAATATACATTCCCATGTGGTATCCTCCTTAAACAATCCCTAACCCTTATCTCTAAATCTTGAAACTAATTTTATTTTTATTTCCCTCTGCCTGTCGGCCATGTTTTGATGCTTCAAGGTCACGTAGTGTTGCGCATAGTGAAAAGGAAATTTACTTTGGGGACAGATGTGATGTGATGATGGATATAGGGAATGGATTTATAGGTTTTACTTTTGCAAGGAAGCCTGAATTGTTCAACAATGGGGAGCCCAATAAAGCATAAGGAACACCCAGTATCTATTACATCTTCTCTGCCTCCCCCATGTCAGGCACCACCAACTTCACTTTAACTGATTTGGGATAATGTCAGCATCCCAGCAAACCTCCATTCCAACCAATAACTCTGACACAGACATCTCTCAAAAGTTCCTTTTTTTAAATAGTAACTGGCACATCTGTGGAATCCTGAATCTGAAAGTGAAGTTGGTGGTGCTTGACACGGGGGAGGTAGGGGAGATAGAAGCCATAATAGATACTGAGTGTTCCATATGCCTTATTGGGTTCCCCATCGTTGAACAATTAGAGATAAAGACTAAAGCCCTAAGACGCCCAATCAGGTTTGGACAGGTAGATGGAACATTAATTGGAGGAGTCCCCGCCATCCAAATTACAGAGTTAATCAAACTAGAGATGGGCAGACATCGTGAGCTCATATGTTTTGTAGTGGCTGCAAAAATGTCAGATTGAGACTTGCTTGGCTGGATAAATGGGCCCTACCATCAAGTGGGAAGATGGATACAGAAAAATCATAATTGGGTTGGCCCGCTGCCCCCTTCCTCCCACAAAGAAACTGCCACCCAACAGGGATGCACAACCAGAAGCAGCAGCCATCGCTTCAGACTCTCCTCCAGGCAAGCCCCGAGTCCCTAAGGAATACAGGGACTTGGCTGAGGTTTTTAGTGAAGAGGAGTGCAACATTTTACCCCCAACCCCCGCATCGAGCCACTGCTTGTGCCATTGAGTTAAAACCCGGGGCAAAACTGCCAAAACCAAAGATGTATTCCATGACACCAGCCAAAATGACTGAGTTGAGAAAATACCAATTGGTATGATACCAATTTGGACAAAGGCTTCATTGAACCTGCCAAATCTAGGTTGGCAGCCCCAGAACTGTTTTAAAAAAAAGATGGCAGCTTGAGATTATGTGTGGATTTTAGGGGCATGAATGGGGTGTGCATAAAAAACATGTACCCACTCCCCCTCATGAAGGACTTATTAAATCACCTGTCTAAAGGCAAGATATTTATCAAGCTAGATCTGAGAGAAGCCTACTACTGAGTTCACATAAAGAGGGAGACGAAAGGAAAACTGCCTTCAACTGCCCTTTGGGTATTTTCCAGTTCCGAGTCATGCCTTTTGGACTCCAGGGCCCCCCTGCGGTGTTTATGCAACTAATCAATGAAGTGTTACATCCACACCTGTACAAAGGGGTCCTTGTCTAGTTGAGTGACATTCTCATATTCAGCAAAACCATAGAAGAACATGACAAATTAGTCAGGCAAGTACTGAAAAACCTTTTAGCTGTTAATTTATATGTAAAGCTGTCAAAATGCGAATTCCATAAAGAGTCGTTGGACTACCTGGCCTACCGAGTGTCTAACCAGGGGATTGAGATGGACCCTGGAAAAGTGAAGGGAGTGCTAGACTGGCAAGCCCCCAAAACACATAAACAACTTCAGAGCTTCTTTGGTTTTGCAAATTTCTATAGACAATTTATTCCTTCATTTGCCGAGGTTGCCCTCCCTTTAACAGAGTTACTGAAAACTGAGCCTTCCCCGACCAAATCCAATCAACCCCTTACTTGGACAATGAACTGTCAGAAATCTTTTGAGACATTAAAACTCTTATTTGCCGCTGAGCCTGTTATCCAGCATCCGGACCCAACCAAATGTTTTATAGTCCAAGCTGATGCTAGTGATGTGGTGATTCTTCTCCAGAAGAACTCTCAAGACCAGCTAATGCTCTGTGCTTATGTGTCCAAAAAGTTGACAGACACAGATTCAAGAGATTCAACTTTAACATGAAATATATCCCGGGGGGGAAACATATTGGTGGATGCTCTGTCAAGAAAACCCCAATTTCACAGTTGCTGGGAGGAGGTAGTGCAAACTATGATATTAGAAGCCCAACCCGCAGGGTAAGTAACCACCCGAGGCCAAGCCAACCACAGTGCCAGATGCCTAGAAGACAAACTGACAACCAAGTTGAAAGCAGCCCTTTTGACTGATCCCTGGTTTGTTGAACATCAAACCGATTTGACAAAGAACGAAGGATTGGCTTGGAAAGGAACAAAAATTTATGTACCCAATACTCTAAGACTGATGGTACTGAAACATAGCCATGACTCATGGTTGGGGGGACACTTTGGGTTCTTAAAAACCCTGCATTTAGTCAGGAGACAGCTCTGGTGGCCAAAAATGAAACCTGATGTTGAGGATTATGTGAAAAGCTGCTTAGTTTGTGCTATGATGAAACACAGAACTGGAAAAATCTCTGGCCTCCTTGAACAAGTAGCTGAAGCAACGAAGCCGTGGGAAGAAATCGGACTTTATCGTAGAGTTACCTGAGAGTGGAGGAAATACCGTGATTTGGACTGTTATTGACTTATTTTCTAAGTAAGCCCACTTTACAGCCTGTAACGGACTACCTTTGGCTAAGCAACTTGCGAAACAGTTCGTGAAGCATATCTTTAGGCTCCGTGGAGTACTCATAGAGTAATCTCAGATTGAGGTCTACAGTTTACTGCTAAATTCTGGAGGGAGTTTTTGAAGTCCATTGAATCGTACCAAGGGCTTTCCTCAGCGTTCCATCCTGCATGCAATGGGGCAGCAGAGAGAGTGAACACCATGGTGGAACAACACATTAGATCAGTGGTTCCCAAACTTTTTCAATCCACCGCCACCTTGGTGCTACAAACTCATCCTCAGTGCCCCCCACCCAGGGGTGGGATTCAAATTTCTTAACAACTGGTTCTATGGCCTAATTTGTGGGCATGGCTTGGTGGTCATGTGACTGGTTGGGCATGGCTTGCTTGGTGGGCATGGCTTGGTGGTCACGTGACCGGATGGGCATCGTTTGGTTGTCATGTGACTGGGTGGGCGTTGCCAGGTGATTGGCAAACCCAATATTAGTGGTCCTTGCTTAATGGCCAGTTGCTTAGTAAGTGTTCTAATTTATGACTGACCTCCCTAGAGCTACTTGACATGTTTTTGAAGTTTTGACAGCCATGCACACACGCACACACACACACACACACACACACACACACACTCTCTCTCTCTCCCTTCTAACCCTGCTGGAGCAGGTGGTTGGACTAGATATCTCATTCCCTTTCTCCTCCCTCCCTCCTCTCTCTCTCTCTCTCTCTCCCTCCCTCCCTTCCTTCCTTCCTTCCTTCCTTTCTCTTTCTTTCTGTCCCTTCCATCCCCCTCTTTCTTTGTCTATCCTTTTTTCCTCTCTCCCTTTTTCTTTCCATTTTCTCTTTCTTTTCTTTCTTGTCTCTTCCTTCTCTCACACACTTTCTCTCTCTCATTCCCTCTCTTTCTCTCTCTTTCCCTCTCTCTCTCTTTCTTTCTGTCCCTTCCTACCATCCCCTTTCTTTGTCTATCCCTTTTCTTCCTTTCTCTTCCTTTATCTCTCCCTTTTTCTTTCTTTACTTTCTTGTCTGTTCCTTCTCTCTTTCTCTCTCTTTCTTTCTCCCTCTCTCCCCCTCTCTTTCTTCCTTTCTCTCTCTTTCTCTTTTTCCTCTCTCTTTCTCTCTTTTCTTCCCCTCTCTCTTTCTTTTCTCTCTCTCTTTCTCACTCTTTCTCTCATTCCTTCTCTCTTTCCCTCTTTCTCTCTCCCTTCCTTAACCCATCTAACTATTTTCTGCCCAGATAGGCATGGCCTAATCTGTCAAAGGCCTGGGCTAATCCTGCATCACCCCGTTTCCCCTTTCAGAGGCCCCAGTCCTTAATTTTCTCATTTCCTCCCTCACAACCGCCTCTTTCGTCATCCTACAGCCTGGCTACCAGGGAAGCAAGCCGGGGTTGAGCCATTGTTGTTGCTGAGCTCCCCGCCAGCACACGTCACCCTTGTCATGAATGCCTGTAGCCACTGAGTGTTTTTTTTTTTTTTTTTTTTTTTTTGGTGTGGCTGGACTGGAGCAGCACCGGAAAAAAAAACACAGCGGCTGGAGGTTTTTTGCAGTGAAAACTACTGACCTCCGGCTTTGCTCTGCTTCTCCAACGTGCCACAGCAGCCGCATTCTTGGTGCTGGCCCCGCAGGTCCACCCCACTGAGCCCGCTGCACCAGAGGGACTTGCCCAAGCAAGTCCGAGTGGAGTGGTGCAGCAGTCAATGGGGTGAGCCTGCATGGCCGGTGCCTAGGAACATGATGGCGGTGGCGCGTTGGAGAAGCAGAGCAAAGCCGGAGGTCGGTAATTTTTGCTGCAAAAAGCCTCCAGATGCCATGTATTTTTCACCAAATGCACAATAAGGACTGACTGGGCAGGGAACAGAGGAGCAGGCAGAGAGGAGCAGGGCCAGCCAGGGGCCCATTTTACCGGGAATGGTAATGAACCAGTAGAATCCCACCCCTGAATTGCGCCCTGTGAGGGGCCCATCTCCAGCGCCCCCCTGCTGCCTCTTAGTGCTCCCCTACCGGCCCCCTTGCCTCTTAGTGCCCCCCTAAGGTATCCCACTGCCCCCCAGGGGGTGGTACCACCCGCTTTGGGAACCACTCCTTTAGTTGTTTTAATCATGTTTTGTGTTTGAGACTCTCCGTCCTGAATCTCTCTCTTTTTATTTTTTATTTCTATAAATACATTATTGTGTGAACAGTGCGATTCCAGGTCCTTTGACATTTTAAAACAAACATGACCATAGTTTCATATTCATATCATTAACTTTGTCTAATTTAGTATTACTATGTATTATCCATTTTTATCATTCAGTATTCTCATATGTTACTTTACATCAATCTCTATGTTCTTAATATCATTTGTTTTGTTATGCATATTCTCTTAATAGTCATATTTGCAGAATTTAACAAATTATATGGTTCAAATAATTAGTCATAAATTCATATTGATTTATATTGTCCAGTATTTATCCCCCTTTTTAATGTTGATTATGTCACTATTATATTTTTAAAACAAAGTCCCTTTCTAATCTCATTGTAATACACAAATTGTATTTTCCATCTTATTTTCATTTAACAAATTATGCGTTCTAATAATAATTTAATCATTTTTATCTATTACCATATGCTATATTAACGTGATGGTGAACCTATGACACACGTGCCAGAGGTGGCACGCAGAGCCCTCTCTGTGGGCATGTGCGCCATTGCCAGCTGCTCTACTGGTTTCTGGAACGCACATGTATGCCAGCCAGCTGGCCTTCGGGGCACTGGAGCACCTCCAAACAGCCTGAAAAACTGCCATTTTGGGGGCGTTTTGGGGGATTTTCCAGGCTGTTCTCCAGGCCTTTTTCAGGCCATTTCCCAGGCCATTTTCAGGCCGTTTGGGGGGGGGCAAAAAACAGCCTGAAATGGCCCGGAAAATGGCCCAGAAAACATCCTGAAAACAGCCCCAAAAGGCCAAAAACAGCCCAAAAAAAGGCATGTGTGCATTGGCCAGCTGGACTTTGGATTTCTGGTGCCCTGGCACACACGCACGCACGCACGCATGTTCTGGTTTGGGCACTTGGTTCCAAAAAGGTTCGCCATCACTGCTATATTGTTTTTCTTTCTGACATATTCCACATGTTGTTTCTTTCCTTACAATATCATATTAATTTTCACACATATTTCTGTTAACAATTATAAGTCTTGAATAATAGTCCTATAATAAGATCTTAATTTCATTTATCAAAGTTAATTATTATATCTCTTAGATAATAAAATAAAATTCATGTGGAATCCTTATCCTTCCCCTCTTCAGCCATCGTCTCTTCCTCTCTCCTTACAGTATTAGTTAATCTCTTCCTAGCTTGATTTCCATTTTCCCTCATTTTTTGAACCTTTCTCTTATCCTTCCTCCATTCTCTATTGTATTCCACTGTTTCTTTTCCCAGTTATCTGGTTTTACCCTTATCCTCTCAAAGTCCTCTTTCTGAAATTTCCTTCCCTGTTGCTTTGTTGAGGGCAATCTCTGTGGGGAGGAAGGGAGTGAGTGGTAGCATGTTTGACTGAGTAAGTGTACTTAAGCGTTTAGTCCTTAGCTAACCTTGTTGTTTATAATTAATCTTTTGTGTTTGTCATTTGCAATATCCCAAACCTTCTGTTTGTTTTGTTGTCCCAATATCGTGGTTTAATTTCCTTCTTCCTGCATGTCCTGTTTCTTAATGTATGTTTTTGTATTTTGTAATGATTTTGGTATTTTATAACAGTTCTTAAATGCATTCTTTTCTAATGGGCCTAGAGTTCTAATTACCTTGGTTTGTTTCTTTTTGGGGGGATATTTGTTTTATAGCAATTCCTTATGGCTTTCTTGTTCTAATGTGCTTAAGAGCTTCAATTTCTTTAGCTTGGGATATTTTGTAGGGTGACGTTTGTTTTTTTGGGGTGCAGTTTATGTTTTCCCAGAGGCTTCTGGTCTGGCTTTGGTGGTAACATTGTTTCAGTGGAGTTCGGGGTTTCTGGCTTTGCTTTAGTGGCAACACTGCCTTAACTACAGTTTCCTTCCCACAATCCCTCTTTTTTTTCCTTTACCCTCTATGATTTTCTTCACTGTCCCCAACATCTAGGGTCATATCTGAGTATACCTAGTATTCATGGTCAATTTGGACCATCATTAGGGCTGCCTCATTTTCTGGGATGCTTGGTTGAAAGGGAGCAGGACTACAAGTTTTTAGGCAACTGAGGCAAGGGGCAATGCAGTGACAGAGACAACACAGGAGGGCTGCTAGAACAGGGACAGTGACAATGCTTTCAATGGGGATTTTAAATCAATGGAAATCTGGTAGCCATGAGAAGAGCCAGGAAAAATCTAGGGATGGTTGATTATGGCCAATATTCTGCGGGGCAGGTAGGCGGGGCTAGTCAGCATTCTCCCTACCTGTTCTCTGAACCAGACAAAATTTTCCCTAGAGGTTTGCTTGAACTAGTCCACATCCCCTGAATACCATCCCTGGACCTAGGTAACTATGTGGAACCAGGATAAAAACCTCCATTCTAAAATCAATCATTCTATTCTTCGCTCTTACTTTAAAACTTGGCCTTCAGAGTTGGTGTGCAAATTGGACTTGGAGAGATAGAAATGAGTGAAACCCAAACATTTAGGTCCAAATTTAATATTGACACTCATTTCCAATGGAAGGAGGGACTGATAGCCTATAAAGGGGTTCCAAAGGTATGTAGAACTTTTTATTTCAATGCGGCTTCTTCAACAATGTCGTTGTGGGTCATTATGGGCTCATCACCATTTCCTGGGATGACACATTCTGTTGCATAGCAGATGTACCATCCACAACTTCTTCCAACGAATTTCCGAGTCCAGACAGTTGACTTCTTCCTCAAGAGTTGCGATAAACACCTGCAACTTAGGCTACAGAAAGAAGTAAAGAGCTGAAATGGCTACCTCCATGTCTGAATCCGGCTAAAAACACTTCTTAGCCAATTATCCTATGGGCAGCTTCAAGCATTCTTGAGCATCAATTCACTGCTGAGGATTGTAACTAAGGAATAAGCTGGTCTCCTATCCCACTTGGGCAAAAATTATTTACTAACATGGAGGCTGACTTTGTAAAACCAGTTACATAACCTCAAAGAACCATCACTTCCTCTTGCGAACACTATAAAACTTGCTACTACCAAAACCTCCCAAAAGGTTCTAAAAGATGGATGGAGAGCTAAGTAAGAGAGACCATCCCTTGCCAGCTATTAAAGGAAAGAAAGGTAATATCTTACAGCTACTTATTTTTCTTTATTTTACTCTGCACATGGGCACAAAGTTGTTTTTAATGGGAAGTTAAGAAAAAGGTGAAAGTGAATCTAGTCCCTATTGTTCCTGGGGGTGGGGGGGATTACCTTTGTTAAATGTCATTTTTGTTTAACAGAAAATGCTTTCCTTGATTATCTACATGTCTTTTGCTTTAAGTTCTTTCTGTATATCTAGCAATTATGAGAGGGAGAGGAAGGGGGAGAGAGAGTTTGGTCCAGTGGTTAAGGCAGCGGCCTAGGAACCAGAAATAATGAATTCTAGTTCTGCCTTAGCCATAAAAACCAGCTGGGAGCATTTGGGCTGGTCACTTTTTCTCAGCCTAACTCACCACACAGAGTTGTTGTTGGGGGGAAAATAGGACGAGGAAGGAGTATTACATATATTTGTTGCCTTTTTTTTCAGTCAAGTTTTTTATTTAATGATGCTTATACATATCAGTGCATGAACAATGTGATACCTGGGTATCATACATTTTGGTACAAATAAACATAATATTATTACCCATAGTTATTACATTTCTTTTTCATTGTTTCATATTGTTTCACCATATCTAATACTACTGCCATTCAATTTCCAAACTTCCCTCTTATTATTACATATATCTTGTTATATTAAAATATATATATATTGTTATTCCCCTCTTATTTCTATTTCTATTCTAACTTTTATTCATGTCGCCGTAGTATTCAAATATGTTTCTTTTCTATTTTCCATCTTTCACCTGCTTTATTATTCGTATTTCTCTTATTTAACTCTTCACATCTGCATATATTAAAGTTTCATCCTTCATTCTTTCATAGTTCAGTGTTTTAATATGCAATTCTAATACCAATCACAGTATCATTTAAACATATAAGGTAAATCTATTTGTATTCCTTCCATTCATCCAATCCACGTAATTCTACTATTAATATACATGCTTGTGCTTAAGTATATTCTTTCATTATTTAATTACTCATTTAATTTTATTATTAATATTTATATTATTATTAATTTTATTATTTCACTCCTTATCATTATATTATTTCAGTATGTTAACAATACCATCATTCTTTCTCTAGTTTTCCAATTAATGCTTAGTTCTTAATCATAATTCCCATATTTCACTCTGCATATCTATTTGGATTTTAGATATTATCCTCGTGTCCATCACAGTATATACAAAATAGTTAACCAGGCTCTATAATTCTAATGTCAATACACATGTTTTAGTTTAAATATATTCTTAAAGAATCTCCCCCACCCCCTCATTTTTTCTATCCATCGTCTCTTGGCCTCATCAATACCTTGTCTTATCTTTTTTTGGAGATAAATGGACTGAAGAGTAAAGAAGAAGAATATAAAGTACAGGCGTTTGTGGATGACCTAGTGTTTTTTGTAGAAGATCCAATGGAGTCAGGGACCTATTTAATCCAAGAATTAGTAGAATATGGGGTGGTAGCAGGACTAAAAATTAATAAAGATAAAACAAAAGTAAGAACCAAAAACTTGATAGAAAGTCAGAAAAAAATTGGAAAGGAAATTGGGACTACAAAATGTCAAAAAACTTAAGTATCTAGGAATTTGGTTAACAGAAAGATGCTCTTCTATAAAAGAGGATAATTATATGAAATTACTTTCACAGATAAAGAAAGATCTGGCCAATTGGGGAAAATTACAGCTATCACTATTAGGCTGAATAGCAGCCATAAAAATGAACATACTACCGAAACTTTTATACTATTTTCAAACAATACCTATAAAATTGGATAAGAATTTTTTTCAGGAATTAGATAGGATGCTAATTAAATGTATATGGATGGGGGGGAAAAGCACGAATAAAATTGAAAACGTTACAAGATAGTAATGTAGAGGCGGCCTTGGACTTCCAAAATGGGAAACATATTATCAAGCAGCAATTTTACGATGTGTTAAGGAGTGGATAAACTTAAAAAATAAAAGAATTTTGGCGATAGAAGGCCAAAGTTGGGTGGCATGCCTTTCTATGGGATTAAAAGAATAAGGTCCACTCCTATTTCCATAGACATTTGATACAAACTTTTACAAATATGGGAGAAAATAAAAAAAGCATTATTTGAAAAGACCACACTGGATCTCACCTATGGAAGCTATATTATATCCAAATACAAGGGACACTAAAAAAATGATTAGATATAAAGAATTGGTAGATAAACAGGGGGAATTAAAAACACTGGATAAACTAAAAGAACAAGGGATAATATTAGACTGGTGGGTATATTTGCAAATTCAAACTAAATTTAAGAAAGATGTAAAGGAGCTAGGGATAGATAAAGACTTACAAAAATTGGACCAAATCTTGACAGGCAAGGATATAAAATTTATAACATGAACATATAATTATTTATTGGAGGTAGAACTAGAGGAGGAATTTGTTAAGGGACCAATGATTGCCTGGGCGAGAAATGTGGGTCATAATATAAATTTGGATGAGTGGGAAAAGACTTGGACCGAGAACTGGAAGCTGACTTTGTCAACGGCATTCAAAGAAAATCAATATAAAATGTATTGTACATGACACTTAGCGCCAGCATGACTGGCAAAAATGTATCCAACCTTGAAATCAGAATGCTGGAAGTGCAAACAAAAGAAAGGAACGTTTTTCCATATATGGTGTCAATGTATAGGGGTCAAAAAATACTGGAAGAAAATACAGAGATGTTTTTTTGAGATTACAAAAGATAAATTGAATTTGGAACCTGAAACGTTTTTATTAGGTATGATCAAAGGGAATTTGAGTAAAGATAAAAGATACCTTATTGTATACATCTTAACTGCAGCAAGAATCATGTTAGCACAAAATTGGAAGAGTGATAAAATACCACCAGATGAAGTTTTGATTCAAAAAATAATGTACTGTGCTGAATTAGATAAATTCAGTATGGAACTGAAAGGCAAAGAGGATCGAGAATACTATGCGACATAGGAGAGGTGGTACAAATGGGTGAAGGATAAGGATAAAAATAATGTATAGTCACAAAATAAGAAAGATGTATATACAATGACACAATAACTGTTAATGGAAATGAGATTTTTATATTTTTTGTTCTTAAAGAATATTTTTTTTTTTTTTAAAGTCTTATCTTTTTTTTTTAAAAAAAACACTTGCCTCCCATACTCTTCTCTTGGATCTTTAACTCTATCTAGATCTGCATCCTGGCTATTCAATCCATTTTTTTCTCCCCTCCCTACCCTTTTCTACAGTCTAATTTTAAAGCTATCTGTTCTAACCTCTATCTCCTTTCCCAAATTATCTGCCTGTTTCTCCCAGTCTCTTTTTAAATCTTTTAAATTATTTCCCTCCTGTTTGAATTCTTTGATCACTATCAGTTTTGTTGATATCTCTTCTTTGTTGTCCTCTTTCCATTGATTTCTCAGTTCAGCTCCTTCTGTTCCTTTTGCTGGTTCCTTCCTTTCCTGAACATCTTTTGATCATTATCCCTTGTATAATATTTTCCAGTTTTTGGTCTATGCCATCAAATAATTCCACAATCGCCTTGTGTTGTTTCTGTATAAAATCTTTAATGCTTTGGAACATCGGCTCCATCTCAATTAAATTCAAAGTTTCCGGAACCGTTTATTCAAATTACAGTTCTTTGTGTCTCATAAATATTCAGTCAAATCCATTTAAATAGACCAGAGGGTTATCCAGACCTCCTCAAATCACTTTTATAGATTCAATCATATGATATAACATTCAGGGTCTTTTAATTGAGAATCTTATTTGAATATTCAAGTCTCCAGTGTTTTTAGGGTAGATGAATGTTATTCACTAAGTGTTTTCACAGTCCTTCAACAGGCTTCTATATTTTTCCTCTTGTCAGCAGATGGTGCTCTCTAATTTGCAATATTGTTACTGGGACATCTGACATAATCATTATTAATTATTTCAAATTATGATTCAAGTGCAAAAGCAGTATTAATTTTTTAAATTCATAGTTCCAGCCATTTAAAATGCCTTCTCATTACCATATCTTCTCCCTTTGAGAGTCCAATTTTCTGTATTTTTAAAAGAATAAATGGTTTCCTGTCTCTTTAAATCTTCTCCACCTTCTGTTTTTAATCACTTAATCCCTTTCCAAAGTGCTTGGTCACCCTTTGACAAATAGTTCTAGGTAGATAGTTCCCCTGAATTTCTTTGGGGCTAAAGTTTGAATAAAAAGAATTCTTCTCACCCAGTTCACACACTGTTCACCAGAATCTACTCCTGCACTGTTCTTAGATGGTCATCCTCTTCCCAGTTTTTTGACAGCCATCTTAGACTGCCTCTTCTCCTTGTTATGGCATAGAGATAAAAAGGCCTGGGGTTTGGCAAGAGAGTTGCAATCTCTCCTGTGACATCACAGAGTGCACCCCTCCTTAACTTCGCCGTCCCTACAAGGCGGCTTTGGTTTCTTTCGGAACCCACATACAGGAACCGAGAGCCTCCATTCTCTGTGACTGCTAACGCTGGGAAGCTCCACCCCCTTCTCTGTGTCTAGATGTTGGACGAGGAACAGGGAAATCCAGGTTCAAGTCCCCTCTCAATCACGGAGGTTCCTTGGAGAACTTAGAAACCATTCATTCTCCCGTAGGACAAATTACCTCATAGGATTGTTGTGACAGGAGGAGGGAGCAATAAGTAGGCCACTTTGGGCTTCTATTACAAAAGGCACAATAATGCCTTTATTATTAATAAATAATAAAATGGACCTTAAAATGTTAGTTCATGAGGCACCCCCTAATGGCCTCTTTAGGAGATCAATTGTTAAGCTATATCATTGCTGGTCATCTCCTCCTCCTCCTCCTCCTCCTCCTCCTCCTCCTCCTCCTCCTCCTCCTCCTCCTCCTCCTCCTCCTCCTCCTCCTCCTCCTCCTCCTTCTCCTTATTCTTGTTCTTCTTCCTCCTCCTCCTCTTTCTCTCTTCTTGTTCTTGTTCTTCTTGTTCCTCCTCCTCCTCCTCCTCCTCCTTTCTTCCCCCCTTCTTTCTTCCAGGTCAAGAGAGTGAGTGGACTAACAATATGGGTGGACATAGGTAACAATGTGGATCCAGGATAAACACCTAAATTCTAAAATTGATCATTCTGTTCTTCACTCTTACTTTAAAACTTGGCCTTCGGAGTTGGTGTGCAACTTAGACTTGGAGGGATAGAAACGAGTGAAACCCAAACATTTAGTTCCCAATCATTTCCAATGGAAAGAGAGACTGATTGCCTACAAAAGGGCTCCAAAGTTATGTAGAACATTTTATTTTAATGCACTTTCTTCAACAATGTAGTTGTGGGTCATTAGAGGCTCATCACCATATCCTGGGATGATTCATTCTGTTGCATAGGAGATGTGCCACCCACAACTCCTTCCAACTACTTTCCCAGCCCAGACAATTGACTTCTTCCTCAAGACCTGCAGTAAAGACCTGCAACTAAGCTTACAGAAAGAAGTAAAGAGCTGAAATGGCTACCTCCATGTCTGAATCTGGCTAAAAACACTTCTCAGCCAATTATTCTATGGGCAACTTTAACCATTCTTGAGCACCAATTCACTCCTGATGATTGTAACTAAGGAATAAGCTGGTCTCCTATCCCACTTAGGCAAAAATTATTTACTAACTTGGAGGCTGGCTTTGTAAACCAGTCAGACAACCTCAAAGAACCATCACTTCCTCTTGTGAAGACTATAAAACTTGCTACTACCAAAAAAACCTCCAAAAGGTTCTAAAAGATGGATGAAGATGGATATATGACTATAGATCTAAGTAAGAGAGACCATCCTTGCCAACCATTAAAGGAAAGAAAGGTAATATCTTACAGCTACTTATTTTTCTTTATTTTACTCTGCATATTGGCACTAATGTTTTTTCAGGGAAGTTAAGAAAAAGGTGAAAGTGAATCTAGTCCCTATAATTCTTGGGGGGGCGGGAATTACATTTGTTAAATGTCATTTCTGTTTAACAGAGAACGCTTTTCTTGATTATCTACATGTCTTTTGCTTTAAGTTCTTTCTGTATATCTAGCAATTATGAGAGGGAGAGGAAGGGGGAGAGAGAGTTTGGTCCAGTGGTTAAGGCAACGGCCTAGGAACCAGAAACAATGAATTCTAGTTCTGCCTTAGCCATAAAAACCAGCTGGGAGCATTTGGGCTGGTCACTTTTTCTCAGCCTAACTCACCACACAGAGTTCTTGTTGGGGGAAAATAGGATGAGGAAGGAGTAGTAAATATGCAAATAGACTTCCATAGAGTTTGCAGAGATCGCTTCCAAAAACCTGGAATAGGGTTTTGGGAGCATTGAAGATGCACCTTTTGCCGGCTGAGCAGCCTGCCTGTATAAGGGAGCACTAAGCAGTCCGAGCACAGAAGGTACCTTTATTCGACTTTAACGCCGAGCGGTTTGTTCATGACGAACAGCTGACGGAGAGACCACACAGCCTGAAAATGAAAAGCCTGTCAGACAGCCTGCCCAAATAAGGAGCGCAGTCTAAGCAGAGCTGCTGTGTTAGTCGCAACGAGGTTCCAGCAAAGGTAAAATCAACTTGGTGACGGTTTAAATTGGCGGGAACGCCATTTTGTAGAAGCAGCCATTTTCTAGCCAGGTCTAGTGTGCCTCACGAGCCGATTTATACCTCTCATAGACAGTTAACCTTGAAAGATTCTGGTTATTGGGCTATTTGTCTTCAAATTGGCGGAATTCTATCCTCAGGGGCAAAGCCTCAGAAAAAAGACAAGAGGCATTTTTCTTCAGCTTTTCTACCCCTGTGTGCTGTGTGCCTCACGACTAGAGCTATACTGCTTATAGACAGTTAATCTTGAAAGATTGTGATTATTGAGCTATTTAATTGTCTTGAAATTGGTGAAACTCTGTCCTCAGGGTCAAAGTCTCAGAAAAAGATTTTCTTAAAGAATTTAATAAGACAATTAATTGTTGTTTCTATTTTTATTTGATATAGTCAGAGTAATGTTACAGTCAGTTATAGACATTATGGAGGTATCTTCCAACACACTGTCTTCACATCTGATTGCTTCCAATCAACAGAAAGGTAGGGGTAAAAGAACCTGTAAGACCAGAGGATCAGTTCAGGAGGCAGCTGACAAAATCAGAGCCAAGTCCAGAGCTACTAGGAAAGCCAAAGCTGATGAGCAGGCCAAGCGTAGACTACATAATGAGTTGGTAAAGTAAGTAGAGGAGAATTCAAAAGAACAAATGAAATCACTGCAATTAAGTACTCCTAAGGGGGAATAACACAAGCCAATCTATTCTATCCCAAGTGGGATCAGACATGGACAATTTGAGCCAAGTAGTTTCTAACATGCAGGATTCTGAACTTCTAGGGTGTTTTTACCTGAGTAATCCAAGACCAATGGCTCCTCCTTTAACTAGATATGGGCAAATGCAACACACTGAAACAGGAGGGCAGTTAATGCCGCTGGTGGTTCAGCAGTGCTTTATGTAACTTATTGGTCAGGGAATGATGGGAGAACTTCAGACTAACAGTCCAAATCAGGCGTACCCTAGAGTAGGTCCCTCCCACTGTAGGAGGCATTCCCACTCCCTTAGACAAACATTTATGACCAAAGCATGGTCTCCTGATACTTCAGAGGATAAACAACCTGAGTATTCAGTAGAGGAAGGCAAAATAGAATCTCTTTCTGTAGAGGAAACAGAAACAGAGATATCTGATACCAAAGGCCTGTTTAAACCACGTTTATTTAAACATTATTAGCCAGGGCCAAGAGTGCAGCTGGCCTAGAATTGAACAAAGAGACACCTTGTGTTACTCACAAAACAGGGGACAATGAAGCTCTTTTCATGGACCCAAAAAATGGAAGCAGAGGTTTTCTCTTCCTACAAAATATTCTTTAATATGGTGCAGAGACAGCTGGATGTCCCCAGTTTGGGTCGTGGGCTCTTTGACACACCATTAGCAGCAACTTTGCAGCTACCCGAGGTTGATGACCCAGTGCTAGCTTTAGCATCTTCTTCAACTAATCTCAACGATGAAGATGATGTCCTAAAAGGTGAGGACAAAAAGGCTGATTTAATGTGGCGAAAGACACGCCAGGCAGCTGCATGGGCAGTCAAAACTGCTACAGCAGCTTCCTTTTTCAATAGGGCCGCTGTGATATGGCTAAGACAAATGCAGCAGCAGGTACCAACAGACAATATAAGAGCCCACTTAGACTTTTAACAAAGTTATAGCTGCATCAGAATATACTGCAGACGCAGCTTTGAACTCTGTCAAATGCTAGACCTCATGTGGCTGGAGTGTGTCAGCAGTTCCTGCAAGATGAAGGCATTGATGCTATGGACTGGCCCATCCGTTCCCCAGACCTGAATCCAATTGAGCACATCTGGGACATCATGTCTTGCTCCATCCACCAACGCCACGTTGCACCACAGACTGTCCAGGAATTGGGGGATGCTTTAGTCCAAGTGTGGGAGGAGATCCCTCAGGAGACCATCCGCCACCTCATCAGGAGCATGCCCAGGCATTGTAGGGAGGTCATACAGGCATGTGGAGGCCACACACACTACTGGGCCTCATTTTGACTTGTTTTAAGGACATTACATCAAAGTTGGATCAGCCTGTAGTGTTTTTTTCCACTTTAATTTTGAGTATAACTCCAAATCCAGACCTCCATGAGTTGCTAAATTTGATTTCCATTGATAATTTTTGTGTGATTTTGTTGTCAGCACATTCAACTATGTAATGAACAAAGTATTTAATAAGAATATTTCATTCATTCAGATCTAGGATGTCTTCTTTTTGTGTTCCTTTTATTTTTTTGAGCAGTGTATTTCTAGCCCAAAGGGGAATCAGACATTGCCCTTATCTCTCCATTCCACCCAGCTTCGAATGGCTTGGCTGAATGAGCTGTTAGATCAGCCAAAGAGGCTTTAGGGAGAATAACCAAGGGGGATTGGCCTACCGGGTTTGCTCAATACCTCCTAATACAACACACTACCCCCAGTTCTGCAACTAACCTATCACCAGCAGAACTACTAAGGGCAGGCGATTGAGGACTAACTTTGACTGTCTACACCCAACATACACCCCAGTGGCCCCATTAGATTTGAGCAGTAAAATTAGAACTTTTAGTTTAAATGACCCGGTCTACGCTAAGAATTATGTGGAAAACCCATTATGGCTACTGGGGTGGATAGAGGAAGTTACAGGCCCAAAATCTTATAGAATAAGATTGGCTGATGGGAGAATTTGGCAAAGGCATGTTGACCAACTGAGAAGTTGTTGGAGTGCCCCTACAGGTCTGACCCTGGAAGAAGCCGAGGCCAGAGAAAGCAACGCGAATGCCCCAGAGACCAACGAAATGAACCGGAGCTGAATCCCAACAAGCGGTGTCTCATGGGTGGAGTCAGCCAGTCAGTTCAAATACCAGTTCGGCAAACCCGGTTCGCTTGAACCAGTCCGAACCGGTAGGATACCACCTCTGCAAGGTCTACCTCACAGACAAAAGCCTGGAAAAGCTCCAGGCCAGATAAGAAAACTCCTTCTTGCTTGAAAGATTGTGTTAAACAACTAGCCTCCATCTTCACCCGCATCTTTAATAAATCACTAGAGATGTGTTATGTTCCTTCTTGCTTCAAACGCTCTACTATCATCCCAGTGCCAAAGCAACAATTACTGAAGGACCAGTGAGCCCTTTACTTTTGGTACAATATTTTATTCTCTACATGTGGTAAATCAGAATTCTCAATTTTCTTTTCAGGAAGATTTAGGAGACATTGATGTGTTATTAATATGTGTGGCTGAATGTGCCCTTTTATTCAGATAACTGGGATAGGGTTAAGATGGCTTGCAGGAACTGCTCTGCTGTTTTGTTTTGTTTTTAAGAACTTTGAAGACCAGCAGGTAAAGCTGAAAGCAAAATAGTGACCCAGACAATTGGTCACTTGCTGTAAGTTCAGGACAAGATTTCCCAGAACACACAAATTAAGCTCAGGAGTTTATAATCAGCATGAAAACCATCTCTATATTTTTTTACACACAAAACTCCTTATGGTCCTCCTTTCCCCAAAACTCATTCTTGATTCCATTTTTCATAGCTTAATTTAGAGTACTGTTTCCAATTCTTGGCAATTTTATTGATGGTTCAGCAATATGGAGTGTCAATCCTAAAATTCCACAGCCAATGGCCATTGATGTAAATTTCTGAGAAATTGACAAGATTGAAAACATTGATTTAGCGGTAATAAAACTTTCTGGTGATTGCCAGCAGATGGCACAATTGAGACAATTGTGGAGTGAAAGCCTGGAAATAATTTTACATTGGATTTTTGTACTACCAGTAGCTCTGAAAGCCTATTAGCTTATTTGCTCAATGGACAGCAAGGCAAGAGCTAAATCAATAGTTCAGCAATCTAGTAATTCACATAATTAAGTGTTGAAGCAAATTGACAAAAAGATAAAGAGTTTTATTGAGTTTTAAGGGAGTTCCCTCTTCTCTTCCACAGAAACTTCATGTTCACAATCAATTAAAACTATGATTTGACAGGTGCATATGAGGATTAAAAAGCTTAAACAAATGCTCCAATCAGTAGGTTTATAGCAGCATTGATGGATGTTAGAATTCCTGCCTTCTCGCTGTAAGATATCTGTTAAATATTGTTGGGTTCAAAAAGGGCATAATTTGGCACGCAGCTTGGATTGTGAACAAGAAAGCTTATGTTTTTAACTACATAACTTTGAATTACATACTTTGAATTTAATATATATTTAGTACTTGGAATTTGATAACAGGATTCTTTTTGCCCTTATTATGGCTAAAAGATGATGTTGCAGCATTGGAAAGATAAATGTATAGCCCCTTTCACTCTATGGATTAAAGACCTGATTGCACATAGATAAGATAACCTTTATTTTCACTTTTTCTGTGCACACACTGGCACACATTAAAAATGAAATTCAAATGGCTGCTCTCAAAAGTGTGTGTATGTGTGTGTGTGTGTGTGTATCTTCTATCTATTCTATTCTATATCTTCTATCTATCTTCTACCTATATGTGTGTGTGTGTGTGTGTGTCTTCTATCTATCTATCTATCTATCTATCTATCTATCTATCTATCTATCTATCTATCTATCTATCTACTATCTTCTCTCTCTCTCTCTCTCTCTCTCTCTCTCTCTGTGTGTGTGTTTGTGTGTGTGTGTGTGTGTGTGTATAAAAGCGAAATACCACTCACGCATCATCACAAAATCTCCAGAACCATAAAGCCTACAAACTTGAGATTTGGCACGTATGTTCCTCTTGGCTTCTAGGTGCTCACTAAGAAAGGATTTTTTGAAATGACCATAAGGAAGGCAGGAAGGAAACATTCTGGTGTTGCTTACAGAAACTGCCTCTCCGTTAACCCTTATTACATTCTTGGCAGGACTGGACTTCCTGTCTCAGGAACATCTCTGGAGTTTTTTTCTCTTCCTTTGCTGGTATTTTGCTTGTGTGGAGCGATCATTCAAAGTTACAATGGCACTGAAAAAAGTGACTTATGACCGTTTTTCACACTTACGACTGTTGCAGCATCCCCACAGTCATGAGAGGCCAGGCGAGGAGATATATGCCTCGATGTGAGTAATATGGAGTTGGCCACACGCAGCCAATAACATGACCACCAAGCCATGTCCACCCAGTAACATGACCACCAAGCCACGCCCACCACCTAAGCCATGCCCACAGAACCGGTTGTTAAAAAATTTGAATCCCACCCCTGCTGTCATCCTTTGTTGTTCTGCCTCTGGGTTCTGCCAGGTTGCTGTTCTTGATAGCTGACTCTGTGGCTGTGATGACATTTACAATTGGTCACTGTTCTAGAGTTATTGCAAAATTCAGTCCCTTGGATAAAACGTTCTTTTCTGTTTGAGTAAGCTCTCATACACTGAGACTCTGAAGAGAGATCCTATCAGCAGTTATAACAAAAAATTCACTGATTGTCTGCAACAACTACTGAAGGACAATGGCAATGACAAGCCACAATACTACCATCTTTACCCTCGGGGAAGATATTGTGGAATATCCAAGTATGGTAATCCAAACATTATTTCATTAGGGAAAATATCAGTATCCCTTTGTGGCAAGGTCAAATTCTGGACAAGGTTAAGGATAAACATTTGATCCATGGCGTAGAGGAATTTGCATTCCTTGGAACATGACATTCTCACTGAATTCCCACCTTCCATGATTGATTGAAGCACTTTTGCAGTGAACTAAGTACCTTGCTTGCTATCTATAGCTTCCACTATCCCATATGTAGGTATTATCTGTTCCAATATAATTTTGGTGACTACTGCTGCATTGGCTCTCATGATTGGATAAGCCTCAACCCATCCAGTCAAGTGATCCACTATCACCAATAAATATTCAAATCTCCCCACTTGAGGTAGCTTAATAAAATCAACTTGAATGCATTGAAATGCTCTCACGTTAAATGTTGCCCTCCCTTTTCTTTATGTGTAGAACTTGTTTATTAACTCTTTTACTATACATATGTCACATTTTTGTTTAGTTACTGTATACAATCCACAGCATCCATAAGCTTCCAAAAACAAGTCAAATCATACCTTAGTCCCCCAATGACTACCCTGATGTAGTACTAGTTCAGTTTTGTAGTAGTTTCCAAGTCAGCTAATTATTGCCTCGAGCTTCAAAGGAATGCAAGGCTTGAATTAAGGCATACAGTTCACAAGTCTGTGTGGTGGAGCAACTTAAAGGTAACTTTCTAGCTTCCACCAAAACTCCTTCTCTTCCTTCTACTACTTTCTCTTCCCATCTATAAACAAATTAATACTTCTCCAGGGATGGGATTCAAATTTCTTAACAACTGGTTCTGTGGGTGTGGCCTAATTTGTGGGTGTGGCTTTGTGGTCATGTGACTGGATGGGCATGGCTTGCTGACTGAGTGTGGCTTTGTAGGTCACATGACTGGCTAAGCATGGCTTGGGAGCCACGAGACCGGCTGGGTGTGGTTTGGTGGTCACATGACTGGGTGGGTCAAAAGATAGAAACTCACTTTAACAATTCTCTTGGTGCGGGGTTGGACTAGATGACCTCTGAGGTCCCTTCCAGGACCTGGATTGCTGTGCTGTTTCAAATCATCCTCTGAAGCTGTGTCTAGTGCCAGGGTTTGTGGTCCTTCCTTCCTCTCCTTTTCCTTTCCCTCCCTCCCTCTATCCATCCATCCATCCATCCATATCTTATTCACATTCCTTTCCCTTCCCTCTTTCTCCCACCTCTCCTTCTTTCTTTTTCTTCTTCCTTTTAAGAGGAAGGAAGGAAGGAAGGAAGGAAGGAAGGAAGGAAGGAAGGAAGGAAGGAAGGAAGGAAGGAAGGAAGGAAGCTACCATGCATCTCTATGCTATCCATGGTATATTTTCATCTGGAACCTCTTTCTACTTAAACCAGGGGTCCCCAAATTTGGCAACTTTAAGACTTGTGGACTTCAACTCCCAGAATTCTCCAACCAGCATAGTTGCATCTTGGATTAATCTTGATTGGCAATCTCTATTCACTGGATGCAATACTGTTGAAGACCATTACAACATATTTTTACTTGAAGTCAAAAGAGTCATCAAACTATATGTACCAACAACAACTCCCAAAACAAAACAAAAAAAACAGATTACCCATAACAATAAGGAAACTTCAATCCAAAAAGAGATCACTCTGGCGGAAAAACAAATCTGGTCACGTTGCCAATTTCAAAAGCCGATACAAAAATTTATGCCACCAGATAAAGACTGAATGCACCAATTATCACATTAAAAAGAGGAAAACCTTCTAAGCACCAATTCCACCCGTGCTTTTTACAATTTTGTAAACAACAAACTAAAAGACTCAAGGTCCATCCCACCCCTGATAGGACCTAATGGTAAAGACTGCAACGACGACACCATTAAAGCCAACATCTTTAACACATTCTTCGGCTCAGTATTTGTAAACAGCAATGGATCATGCCCAGTATTTCCTAGCCGAACCACAGATAACTACAATGATCTAATACATATCGATTTTACAGAAGACAATGTTGAAAAAGCACTTCGCAATCTCAAACCATCTCTATCTATTGGACCGGATGGAATATGTGCCTACTTCTAAAAAAGCTATCCACTGCCATAGCCAAACCTCTAAGCATAATCTTTGAAAAATCTTTCAGGACCAGCTCCTTGCCTAACCTATGGTCACAAGCCACGGTCATCCCCATCTTCAAAAAGGGAGACCCCAACCTAGTTGAAAATTACAGACCAATCTCCTTATGCTGTGTCACCTGTAAAGTCATGGAATCAATTATTAACCAATCCATCATCCTCCACTTAGAGACAAACAACCTACTCTCCAATAAACAATTTGGTTTCAGAAAAAAACTATCCTGTAATCTGCAACTCTTACACTGCAAAAACATATGGACGACACAACTCGATCAGGGCAAAGCAATAGACACAATCTACATAGACTTCTGTAAAGCCTTTGATTCAGTGGTACACGACAAACTACTCCTAAAAATAAAATCCTATGGTATCTCTGGACAACTGCATAATTGGATAGAAGCATTCCTGTCAAACAGACAACAAATGGTCAAAATTGGGAGCGTCCTATCAAATTCTGTACCTGTCAATAGAGGTGTCCCCCAAGGCAGTGTTCTAGGACCAACTCTCTTCATACTCTACATAAATGACCTCTGTGATCATATTAAGAGCAACTGCGTTCTTTTCGCTGATGATGTAAAGCTGTTCAATACCACAGACAATACTGCTACCCTTCAAAAAGATCTTGACTATGTATCAGAATGATCAAACAAATGGCAACTTCAAATCTCAACAAATAAATGCTCTGTCTTACATATTGGCAAAAAAATCCGAAAATAAAATACAAGCTGAATAGTCAAGATCTTGTTGATGATCCAAGCTCTGTCAAGGACCTTGGAATACTCACCTCTAATGATCTAAGTGCTAGAGCCCACTGCAACTACATAGCCAAAAAGGCATTAAGAGTTGTTAACCTAATCCTACGTAGCTTTTTCTCTGGTAATATCACACTACTAACTAGAGCATACAAAACATTTGCTAGACCAATACTCGAATACAGCTCATCAGTCTGGAACCCACATTACGTATCTGATATTAGCACAATTGAGAAAGTCCAGAAATATTTCACAAGAAGAGTTCTCCACTCCTCTACTCGTTGTAGAATACCTTATGCCACCAGACTTGGAATTCTAGAACTAGAAAACCTTGAATTACGCCGTCTTCGGTTTGATTTAAGTATGGTATATAAAATCATACATTGCAATGTCCTACCTGTCAATGAATACTACAGCTTCAACCATAACAACACAAGAGCACACAATAGATACAAACTCAAGGTTAACCGCACCAAACTTGATTGCAGGAAATACGACTTCAGCAACAGATGTCAATGTCTGGAATACTCTACCTGACTCTGTAGCGTTGTCGTTCGAAAAATTCCTAGCCGAATGAGGCATATGGCATGCCTTAACAGCGCCCGCTCACACGGCATTGAACGGAAGGGCAGAAGAATGGTTAGATACACCAAAGACACATTAGAAAAAATGGACATGGGGGACATACAAGACAAAATAAATAAAATGCTGACGATACAACACATAACACCCAGCACATCCACAAACAAAAGCCCAGCAGAACTCCTGATGGGCAGGAAACTTCGATCACAATTAGACAGACTGCACCCAACATACAATGCCGAAAAACCACCAGACTCTTCCAGTAAATACCGCATATTTATACCAGGGGATTTAGTATATGCCAAAAACTTTACGGGGGACCCACTCTGGATACCAGCCAAAATAACCCAGGTAACGGGGCCCCGGTCGTACTGGCTGGAAACCAAAGACGGAAGAAGCTGGAAACGACACATCGACCAACTGAGGTCAAGAACAACCGAGAAAAACACTGACAACACGGGCATCACACAAATACCACAAATAGATGATAATAAAAAAACCAGAGTGGGGGGAGAACCCCCAAACATTAACCAAAAGGGAGGGGAAAACCCTCCGAGAGCACAACAACAAACTGAACACCCCCAACCAACACCAATATGTAAGAAAATAAACCAACACTACTTACCGGCAGACGACTTCGGCAGAAGGGAACCGGCAGCGGATTACCAACACGAAGCCTCTCCTGGAAGAAGCAGCCAAGCCAGATCAACAAGCCCGGAAAGATCAGGCGGGAGCGGCGGAACCGCCGACTCGACCAACCCGGGTAGACCGGGAGGGAGCAGCAGCAGTAGGCCTGACTCACCCTTCCAGGAGGTTCCATCGAGAAGGACAAGGAGCGACAACGATCCCGTCCAAACCAGCCAAAGGCAACAACACAATTGAGCTGCGCAGGTCAAGTAGACACGTCAAAAGCCCCGCCTACTTACGTGACTATGTTAAGTAGGTTGGATTGAACCAAGAGGGGAGGGGTGTTCCATATTAGCATACTCGAAATACCCTTTTCTGATTGGTCCAGAGACGCTGCACAGTGATTGGTTCAAGTAAACTATTGTGATTGGCTCAATAGGAATCAACCGCGATTGGCCGGGCCAATCGCGGAGATTCAAAGAGCCGTCATTGGCTGCGAGCCGCGAGCAATCCCTATATGAAGGGCTGCCACGGCTCCAAGGTGAAGCACAGATCTATATATTAAATAAAGAGCTGAAAAGTCACACTGGTCTCCAGTCTCTCTTTCCCGCAATCTAACATATACTTGTACTTAAACAGAAAGAATTTTGTTTTAACACATATGGCTTCAATTCCAAAGCTTCTTTTTATGAAGACCAAGTCAAGAAAAGGAGATTGGAAACAAAGCAAAGGTTAACCTTCTCATTCTTTTTAACCCCTTCCTTCTTCTGTGGAAGTGAGCCTTTCTACGTCATTTTATTACCAAGAATTTACCACCATCTTTCCAATAACTAAAACCACAAGTTTTAGCATATAACTTTGTATGTTAAATATCAAACCACAAAGTTACAGATACAGATAAGATACAGATAGTCAGAGTTGGAAGGGACCTTGTAAGTCATCTAGTCCAACCCCCCGCCCAAGCGGAAGACCCTACACCATTTCTGATTGTTCTCACTGTCAGAAAGTTTCTCCTTATTTCCAGGTTAAATCTCTTCTTGTTCAGTTTCCATCCATTATTCCTTGTCTGGCCTACAAGAGCTTTAGAAAATAGCTTGACCCCTTCCTCCCTGTAGCAGCCCCTCAAATATTGGAAGACCACTATCATGTCTCCCCTGGTCCTTCTCTTTACTAGACTAGCCAAACCCAGTTCCTGCAACCGTTCGTTGTATGTTTTAGCCTCCAGTCCCCTAATCATCCTGGTTGCTCTTCTCTCTACTTTTTCTAGAGTCTTAACATCTTTTTTATAATGTAGTGACCAAAACTGGATGCAGTACTCTAGGTGTGGTCTTACTAAGGCTTTACAGAGTGGTATTAGTACTTCCCTTGATCTTGACTGTATCCCTCTGTTAATACAACTTAGGATTGCATTAGCTTTTTTGGTGGCTGCTGCACACTGCTGGCTCATATTTAGCTGGTTGTCCACTAAGACTCCAAGATCCCTCTCACAGTTACTGCTATTGAGCCTGGTTTCACCCAGTCTATATGTGTACTTTTGGTTTTTCTTGCCTAAGTGTAGGACATTACTTTTCTCTATATTGAATTTCATTTTGTTAGATATGGCCCAGTGTTCTAGTCTGTCAAGATCCATCTGGATCTTGAAAGTGAAAGGGAAAATATTTGTGATAAATATTTACTGTGTTTTTGGCTTGTCAATCTTAAAAGGCTATTGGACTCCATAAAGGTTGTCACAGCAATAGAAGTAATGAAACAGCAGCTAGGCAAACTGCTGAATAGTCTGAATTGTGCTTTGGAAATTGTGTAATCTATGCTCTGAAATGGAGCAAATGAATGAGACCTAAAGGTAAGCTGTTCTCTACAAAATCCATTCTGAACTTTCCACACGAAGCCTGGCATGGAAAAGCAGAGCAACTTACTAGTTTTGAAGAGGAGGATATGGAATAAAGAAAGAAGATTGGCTCCAACAGTTTTAGGAGACTGCATAGTTTTGTTTACCTAGAACATTCCCAAGGCAGTAATCAATACTGCATTAGCTCCAAATGTTCTTTTGGCTAGACACTGAATTCAGGCATACTGGATGGCTGGATGCTCCCAGGAGGCTGCAGAGAGGCCTCCTAGGCCCAAAACGGGGCCTAGCAAGCCTCCCTGGAACCTCTTAGGAGCAAAAGCAAGGTGTGAGGGGGGTGGCATTTTCGGCCTAGCAAGCCTCCCTGGAGCCTCTTGGGAGCAAAAATGGCCACCCTACACTGGGAGCCAGGCAGACCTCATGGGAACTCCAGGGAGGGGAGGGGAGGGGTGAGCGGGGCCAGCTGTTTTTCAGAACTACCGGTTTGCCGAACTGGATGTAAAATTAACATCAGTTCACGCGAACTGGCCCAAACCGGTAGAATCCCACCCCTGTACTTCTCCCAAAGAAACATCCGTTAAATCAAGTCTAACCCTAGGGTATAATACAATTACCCCAACACAATAATGTTCAAGATCAGATCCTCCCTATAAATCTCCTCTTTATCCTTGACAGACAGGGTCTAGCATTTTAGACAAGAATGCCACTGGCTGTCTTTTCCTTCCCACTTCTAGGTTAAAGCCCTCAAAACTATGTAAACACTAGGCTCTTCTTCCAACAGTTTTGCATACAAGACTTTATTCAAAATAGCTTAATTATCTTTTCATAGCCTACAATATCCAGTCAATCCTAGAAATTTCCTCAACTCCTTCAGGTGTTATTTTTCTACTTCTTTCATTAATCAAATGTCCTAAGTATTTTGTCTCTCTTTCTGATATAATGCTCTGAAATATATACGGATCAAACTTTAGTATCAATTCTCTGCTTTTAGTAAAAAATAAAAAAGGGTCAGATTCAGATTCCATTCAGATGGAAGCAAATTCTCATTAAGTAGGTGAAAAACATCTACAAATGTAAGCAAAATATTTCAGAGGCATTTCTTTTATATAGGTTTAATTAAGCATTTTAAACCTCAAAGATTTCCAGAAAAAAAAAATCAAAATCAAAATTGTAACAGAACAGAAAAAAATAATGAAAGCCAAGACTGCAAGAGTAGATGTTGAATGTCACTCAGTGTTTCAGCCAAGCAAGGAGGGGAAAAAATGGTTAAAAGGAACAGAACAGAAAAACTGCAGCTCGCTCTAGCTTCAAGAAATTCCTTGTCTGCAAGAATGAACCAGCAAAGAGAAAATCTCACTTCAAAAAAACAATTCTCCTCTCTCTCTCTCTCTCTCTCTCTCCAGTTTCAGTAAACCACACACATTTTTTCTATGAATTTCTCTCCTACATGACCTTTCTCATTTTTTTTCCTTGCAAACACTTGCTATTGCCTTTCCACTTACTTCACCACAACAACAATCAAAATTATGGCTTTTTTGTGTTTGTTTCTGTGTTTTTTCGAGGAATACTAGCCCCATCCCCACCCTCTTTCTCATAGGGGAATTTCCTAATTGCAGAAAGAACAGTACTTCCTGGCAGCCTTGTTCCGTGAGACTAGGCCTCACATAAACCACCATACCTAAAAATGGTGAAAGCAGGTTAAAAAGGGTAGACAAAAGCCAGGAAAAGCTCCTTCAGGGAAAGGAACCAAGTCATTAAAGAAACAAAAGGGCAAAAGTTGGACCTGAGCACACGGCAAGCCCCCCCACTCCAAAAAAAACAAAAACAAAAAACAACCACCAAGGACTTTCAGGGATAAAAGATGTCCTGAATTTTGCCCACTCTTCGAGTTATTTTTGGATCCAGACTTGGAGGCTTCTGCCCCTCTGGCTAATGCCTGGCAGCCTAGTTGTGGACCCTGGGTAGTAAGTGTGTGTGTGTGTGTGTGTGTGTGTGTGTGTGCACGCGTACATGTGTGTGTGTGCATGTTTATAAAGATATTCTTTATAATCAATAAAAGTTTGCTTTTATTTTAAATTCACTAGGTCTCTGTGTATTTTAAAGAACTGCTTGTGCCTCAGTGTTCAATTGAAAATGGTTTGAGTATGGCAATTTTCCAGTGAGTATATGAGTGAATGACCTATCAGTTGAATTGAGAGCATACCATTCACATTAACCCAAAACGGGACAAGTGCTAAGGTGATGACTAATGGATGCCTCAAGCAGCATGACTGAATACCATGCTTACGATTCCTACCACATGATCATTAAACACATGTCGTGCAGAATTGTAAATAACTTAGATTGCTCTTGTGAATGAGGGTGGGTTTTAAATTTTGAAATAGCTAAGTAACTGATCATACAGATATGACAGACGAAGACATATTGTTTAATGTTCTACGTTATATTATTATTTTATTCTACTGGTAGTCCTCGCTTAATGACCATAACTGGGGTTGATATCTCATTGCTAAGTGACAAAAATGAGACATCAGGTGTCTGCAAACAGATTTATGACATCAATTCTGCTGCAGTTGTTAAGCAAATAATGCATGATCATTAAGTGCAAAACCACATGATCACACGTTGCAATTTTACTGCTGATAGCTTCGTTGACTTTGCTTGTCGGAAGCCAGCTGTGTGAAGCACACCAATGGCAATCATGTGACCATGGGACACTGTAAAGGTTGTAAACACACATTAGTTGTGAAGCACCCAATTCTTGTCCACATGAACATAGAGCAGAGGTGGTATTCAGCAGGTTCTGACCCATTCTGGAGAACCAGTAGTGGAAATTTTGAGTAGTTTGGAGAGCCGGCAAATACCACCTCTGACTGGCCCCACCCCCATCTAGTTTCTGCCTCCTGAGTCCCAGCTGATTGGCTGGGGTCTTCTTTGGTTGCCCTGCACAGGAGAACGGAGCTGGAAAGCAGGTTACTGGGGTGGGGAGGGAATGGAGATTTTGCAGTATCCTTCCCCTGCCATGCCCACCAAGCCACGCCCACAGAACTGGTAGTAAAAAATTTTTGAATCCCACCACTGAATAGAGATACTGCAATGGTCATAAGTGAATAGAGATACTGCAATGGTCATCTAGTCATAAGGTTACTTTTTTCACTGCTGTTGTGACTTTGAACAAGGGCAGTCATTAAGAGAGGACTATCTGTGTAGCTGTCAAGTTCTAATGACAAAGAGAATGGTGTGATTAAAAATGTGAAATAGAACAAGAGGGTTGCTGATTCTGTTGAGATTAGGCAGTAATTTTGCTCTGTCAAGAGAAAAGGAGGCTCTGATCCCACACAGGAACCCCCTACTCATATCAGGTCTTGAAGCCCCTCCCATTTGCTCTCCCCAAGGAAATTTCCTGCACTCCATCAGAACATTTGTGGTAGGCAGCTTATGGTGGATTGACATTTGAAATGAGACACAGGGAACTGTCTCTGAGAAAATGCCAACCCTGAGAGAACTCAGGTAGCAGTATTTATTGAGAAAAAACACAAGCAAAATACAGTCTGCATATTCAGAAAACAATGACCTCAACAGGAGATTACTTCACCAGCATGAGAACACACAATCTTGGAAAGTCCCAGATGTTACCTTGTTAGGATGAGATCATACAGCCACAGAAAGTCTCATGGGAAAGTTTGGAAAGTCCCATGAGAAAGCACAACTGTGTATCTTGAACTTTCACCCATTTTCCTGTTCCTTCTAAACTGGCAGAATCAAAACAGAATGAGGCACTCTGAGCAAAGATACTCCTACCCCCACCAAGAATGCCCACATCTCCTAGACTTACTGCTAGTTATACAAAGGCCTTACAGAAAATGATAAAATGATCAATAGGTTATATTACCACACAGCTCAATATCCCAACCACTCAGAGAGTCTGAAAATGTGATGTGCAAAGAGACTTGCTCTCTCCCTGTGGCTCTCCAGCCTTCGTAGCTTTATTGAAAAGACCAGGTGTCAGACTGCCCACAGCTTGAACCTCTAGATAAAATAATGATTCTTGTGTTCTGACCCAGCCGGGTTCCCACACAGCAAACACAGACAAACTCAGTATCTCAAACCTTCATAGCTTTAATCTACAATGAACTTCTTTGTAGATAAAAGATGGCTTGTAGCCAATTAGTCCAACCAAAAAAACCTTGACAGAATTCTTCAGATAAGCCGGAGTCTCTACACACAATGCTGAGTCCTTCGAACGTTTTTGCCTTCTACAGAGCAAAAAACCCTTTGAAACCAGGCTTATATTCCCTGGAGGGAGGAGCCATTACTTGGCATTCTTACTCCTGAGTCGCCTGTGCTGCTCCAGCTGTTTTCTTCTATGAATCATCCTGAGCTCACTTGCACTTAGCCCAGGCTCCTCGGGAACCTCCTCCTCACTGCTGCCAGCTAACCACAACATCCTGGCTCCATTTGATTGGGAAAGTATAGCTTTATTAGAGATTAAGTATATTGTAGCATTGCAAAGCCAGAACTGAAAATTGCACACTAAAAGTTCTAAGATCTACTTTTTCTTCCCTTAACTGTGTCTCATTGCCCACACCAATGTAACCAATCAGGTTCAAGCAAGATGTTTTCTTAATGTCAGTCCAAATGCAGCTTGATATGCGCCCCCCCCCTCCTTCTTCCACCTGGGTGGCCTTGAGGTGGCATCTGGAAGAGATATAGAACTTACTTTCATTTCCTGAAGCATTCCCCGCTTCTTTCCCCCTCTGCACAGTTCATGGCAGTCTTTCCCTGCATAGCCGTGAAGCAAAAGCAAGCATAATGTGGCAGCTGACCTTGGGTCTCCAACAGGGCCTTCCCAACCCGCTACCCCCAAGTTGTTTGGGCTGTGTGAAACCGCCATTAGGAATGGCTCATCACTCAGCAGAGGATAGATTAGCTTGGCTCCTGGTAAAGAGTTCCAGTAGAGAAACTGTCGTGCTGTTGCTTTAACTTAGGGTAGGACTTCCCAAATGGTCAATATTGACCTCCAATGGTCAATAGGACTATCCAAGACGTCAATAAATGGCTGTGGATCAAAGAGGGAGGTCAATAAATGGCTGCAGGGAGACAATAGGTCAAAAGATCAAGTGGGGTCAATTAATATTTTGGGGTCCCTGCAGAGCTCCACCCCAGTACCTAGTTCTGAAGGTGAGGTGGCTAATGGTGAGACAATGTTACCGAGGGTTGAGTGGTCAGCCACCAGCAAGAGAGGCCCTAAGTTGTGTGGATGATAAGGAATAACAGAATAAGAGTTGGAAGGGATGTTGGGGGTCTTTTACTCCAACCCCCTGCTTAAGCAGGAAACTCTATATACCGTTTCAGACTGGTTGTCCAATCTTTTCTTCGAAACCTTCAGTGTTGGAGCACCCACAACTTCTGGAGGCAAGTTGTTCCGCTGGTTAATTGTTCTCACTGTCAGGAAATTTCTCCTCAGTTCTAGGTTGCTTCTCTCCATGATTAGTTTCCGTCCATTCCATCTATTGGTGATTACTAGTTTATCTTTGGGTTGTGTGTGTTTGTGTTCTGTTTACATTATACTTCAATGTTCACCCAATATACTAAAAAGTAAGATCACATTTTAAAATCCAGATCGTAGCCTCACAGAATATACAAACTAATGAGAAATAGCATGGAGCAATGGTTCAGATCAGGGGTGGGATTCAAAAAAAATAACTTCCGGTTCTGTGGGTGTGGCTTGGTGGGTGTTCTGTACGGTCATTACCATTCTTGTAGAACCGCGCAGTGATTGGCCAAGACGCACGGCGAGCTGATTGGTCGAGCGAGCCGCACTGATTGGCCCGCCGCGAATCTCCCGCGATTGGTGAAAACTAATCGCGGGAGATTCAAAGTGGTGCCATTGGCCGCGGCCGCCGCGGCCAAAGAATAAAAGCCGCCGCATTTCTTTCGGACCCGGGCCGATCTCGGGAATCAATAAATGAGCTGAACTAAAGTCACTGGCTCCGAGTCTCTTTCCTTGCGACGGACACAACAGTGGGCATGGCAGGGGAAGGATACTGCCAAATCCCCATTCTTTCCCCACCCCACTAACCTGCTTTCCAGCTCCGTTCTCCTGTGCAGGGCAACAAAAGAAGACCCAGCCAATCAGCTGGGACTCGGGAGGCAGAGAATAGATGGGGGCGGGGCCAGTCAGAGGTGGTATTTGCCGGTTCTCTGAACTTCTCAAAATTTCCGCTACCGGTTCTCCAGAACTGGTCAGAACCTGCTGAATACCACCTCTGGTTCAGATGGCGAATTCTGGGTGAGAGATTCCAAATCAAATCTATTCTAGGATAGCTCATGGTGTGACTGTCACTCTAAGCCAAAAATAGCTCATGTAAATAAATGTTAGTAGAAAGATCTGAAGGAAGAATATACAAAACATGAAAATGCCTTTTAACTCTGATGCTGTTATCTTTATAATTAAATAGCATGATGATGATGATGATGATGATCCATAGTTCTATTATTTAAATGGTATTTATTACATTATTTTCATGCAATAAACGATTGGAGGTCGATGGACAATCTGAAAGTTCATGAAAAGATCAGTGAGCTTGAGAGTTTGGGCACCCCAGAGTTAGGCACCACACAATAGTATGCCATTCAATATGTGAAGGGGACTTTTTATAAATAGAATTGGTCCTGAACTCATAGCCAAAAGGTCAGTACACATTTTATTTCTGATCAGATGCAAAGGACTGGCCTGGTGTGCTATACTTAACACACAAAACGGTCCTCTAAATATCACATTGATTTATTTTTCTAGTGACAGTCTTCATGCAGTAAATTTCTAGGTACTTTCCTAGGTACCACATTCTATGCATGGGAAGGGAAGTGTAGAAAGCATGTGAGCAAGTACCAAACAGGGCTCGCAGTCTTAGGCAGCCAAACTACTACTCTGCATTAGCATTAGTCTCCTGTCTAATGTAACATTGCCATATGCTAAATAAAATAAATAAAAATCCTGTGCATTTAGTTATAGCAGGGGTGTCAGGCCCCGGGGGTGGGGGGCAGATCCGTTTTGCGGGGTGCTTAGATCTGGCCTGCAGGGCCACCCTGGAAACAACAAAGGACTGGCCTGCAGTGCCTCTGCCAGAGAAAACGGAGCTTTTCGCTGGCAGAGGGTTGCAGGAGGCCATCGCAGCCAAAAACAGAGCTCACAAGGGTTGTGTGTGGCCCTCCCGAGCTCCATTTTTGCTGTCAGAGGGTTGCAGGAGGCCATCGCAGCCAAAAACAGAGCTCGGGAACCCATTTTCACTGGCAGAGCGTTCGGGCCACCAGAGGCGCCCAACACGAGTGAAGTCGAGCTGGCCATGCCCACCCTGGCCCCCTAAGATCAAACACAACCCTGATGTGGCCCTCAATGAAATCAAGTTTGACATCCCTGAGCTACAGTGTCTCTGTTTCAGTGTTTTTTACCAAGTGTGTAGATCTTGTTCTGGTCTAGCCAAGCAGCTAGGGCTAGGAGTGCCTTCACACATCTTCATGTAGCGCTCCAACTGAGACATTTTCCAGCACCGTGCAAATACAATCCTTGCTGCTGTCACAGAACATGTAATATTAAGTCTAGATTCCCTTTATCATACTTTTCCGGTATTATGCCTAACAAAAATATTTCTGGCTTATAACCTATGTGCTGCTTTAACGTTTTTCTAACCATGTATGTATTTTTGTCCAATATTTCTTTGATTTTGCACATGTCCACCACATGTGATAATATGTACCCAGTATCTGTATGATGGTATGGGCAATTTTTTTGGGATACACTATAGAATTGGACAAATGGCAAAAACTTTGGGAAGTTGTAAGTTGACAATGGCAACTACGTATAAGGAAAACCTACATGAAGTGTTTTATTGGTGGCATTTACCACTGGCCAGATTAGCAAAGATGTTTAAAAACATGTCCACCGGATTTTGGAAAATCAGGGATGTTATATGGAGGAAGCATAACCCCAGGGCAGAGAAAGAGTCATCTTCAGTCAGGGGCTTGAAAGTGACAGGTGTTGCTAGAATTTTTTTAAAAAAGCATCTGCACAGGAAGGCATTAAATATTTAAATATTTTGGAGGAACTTTATAATCTTTGCGGTTTGGAAACAACGGATAATTGCTGTTATTGACTAGACCTGCACAGTCATTACCATAGTTAACAATTTCTAACCACAATTTGCAGCACTCTCTGAGCAGTTTACAATGTTTAGCATGTTGCCCCCAATAATTTAGCCAACCTTTTTCTCCCTTTTGACTGGGGAGGCTAAGCTAAATAAAACACCTGGGTGTAGTTACACTATCAGCTGTTTCCAAGAAAAGATTGGACAAGGAAACTCCTCCTTCTGGTGTCAGTCATCACTCACCAATGTGCCCTGAATGTTCTTACTTAAGTACGACAGCTTCCTCTTAATCTGTCATTGGAATCCTCGGTTTAACATTTGGTTTTTCTTCTCTGCTCTAGATAATTTACAGAACCACAGATATTCAAACATGGGAAACGCTTTCATTGCCCACCGTGGTCATATTGTCACTGCTGTTGCTGTTGCTGCTGCTGTGGCTTCTGCTGTTCTTGTATTTTGCATTGGTAAGTCATCTAAACTCTAATATTGCAAGCTAAATAATGCTTTCATTTCTAGTGAAGGGTTGTCGTTGTTGTTGTTATTTTGCAAATTTCGAACCCCACCATTGCTCTTTAGCCAATGAAAGCCTGCACATTTCTCCTCTAGAAGTGCAGATCTATACCTTTTCTTTATTACAGGTAGTCTTTGAATTATGACCAGTTGCTTAGCAATGAATTGAAGTTATGACCGACCTTCCAAGGGCTAAGTAGTAACATTGAAGTTATGATGGCTGCTCCCCCAAAGTCTCGTGATTGCATTTTGGGGACTTGGCAGTTGGCCTGTATTTGGATCTGTTTGCAGTGCCCTGCAGTCACATGACTATAATATACAAGTTTTTTTTGTTGGAAACTAATGCTCACTTTGTTTCTGGTTAAAAAATAAAAAACTCATTGAGGAAAATGGCTTTGCTTTACGAAACCATGTTTGCTTTATGACCATCACGTTCACTAAACAACTGTTGCACAAAAAAAAAGGTTGTAAACTCAGGTTGACCATGTGACGCCTCAGCTTATGACGGTCATGACTTACATCAGAAATTCCAGGCTTCATTCTGGTCATATATTGAGGACTAGCTGCATTCCCCGTTCCGATTTGTGACTGGTTAACTGAGGAGTGTTTGTTAGATCTTGATCTCTTTTCCCCCCCCCCTTAGTATCACTGACAAATAAGCCAACTTTAAACCCTGATGACTGTAAGCTGCTATTGGCAGCCTCCGAACATGGGAGACGCCCGTGCCCGACTGACTGGATTGGGTACCAGATGAAATGTTTCTACTTCTCAGATAAAGAAGAAACCTGGTCTGCTAGTCAACACTTTTGCTCTTTGTACAATGCCTCGCTGGTCATTATTGAAAAGGAAGAAATGGTAAGAGGTGAAAATAATCCTATTGCATTATTAAGAGCGTCAGGATGGTTCTGCTTTCGTGTAGGGTCCACACATATCAATTCTACTTGTGGGGAATTCATCATCTTCTTTTAATGACCCCATAATCCCTCGCGGAGTGGAGTCAGGCAACTGAATGGAGCTGAGTGTTTACTGGCCGGCTGCCCTACCTGTTGCCAATGCGGAGTTATATATTCAGCACATATATTCTCATTGTGCCCAGAGAGAGAAATAGCTGCCTCTACCTAGGATCGAACTTACAGCCTCCTGATTGTGAGGCGAGAGCTCCACCTCTAGGCCACTTCACCAATTCTACTTGAGGGGAAACAATTTGATAAAATATGTCAGTTTTCATTAAGGAAAGACCATCTATCTATTGCTCCCTAATTTATCATCAGTGTCTTTAGCCTATGTCTACTACTCGTTTAATGGTTGTCCAGTTCAATGACCATTCAAAGTCGTGACGGTACTGAAAAAGCAACTTTATGAGCGGTTCTCACATTGACAACTCGTGCAACGTCCGCATGGTCATATGGTTGAGATTCGGATGCTTTGGAATCAGCGGGAGTTTATGATGGTCCCGCATCCCAAAATCACGCGATCGCCATTTTTGCATTACACAGTAGACATCCGACAAGCCGCATGAACGGAGAAGCTGGGGGTAAAATTGCCAAGTTATGGATGTTGCACTAAATGACCACAGGTGATTCTCTCAAAAGCCAAGGCAAAAGTGAGGTTATCAGTCCGTCACAATCATGCGATCCCTTGCTTTACAAGTGTGTTGCTTAGCAACAAAATTGCCAGCCCCAGTTGTGGTCAATAAGCAAGGGCTACCTGTATTTCTATAGGCTATTTTGAAGTGTTCTATTTCCTTTATTTACCTCTAGACTGACTTTTGTTTTAATATCTTCCAAATATCTTCTAACTCTAACATCTTCCAAATCTTACCTGTCTGATTTTTATTCTTTGCCATCTAGTCAAGCTTTAGCTTTGCTTTAACTCTATCCTGGTTCCAGCATTGCCCACTGCTATCTACTTCTCCCTTCTCTTCTCTCTCTTCATTGTGGACTGACCCAGCTGGATTTGAGCATCATCACAGTGGAGCTACTCTGGTGTTGCTTGACATCCTCACCAGTGGCTGGTCTTGTAAGGTCTTGCTTCACCTGGCTCTTTTGTGGTGATCTTGTGGTCCAGCTTTGCTTCTCTTAACCACTCAATGCGTCGGGCCATTCTGGCTTGACTTCTTCTTTAGCCTCCCCTGTATTGTGTTCTGACCCAGCCTTCACGAGCCCCACTCAACAGCCTACTCGTGAGCAGGAACCCCTTTTTATTTAGAAAGGCAGAAATTACACAGCATTTACTGACCAAGCTCCAGGTCGACATCCTGAGGTGATTCACAAGCCGTAGCAGTCTCTGAGTTCCCTGCAGGGAGCTCCAATTAATCCCAACACAAAGAGTCCTGACCAACCTGGTTAGTGGCAAAGAAATCCTGGCAAGGAATCCGCCGGAGGGAACTCTTCTGGAGCATTAACGGATGTCTGTGACAACCACGCCTCCAACACCCCTTCTCTTTATATCCCAGCCAGGGAGTTAACGTCTCCTTCTTTTCCTGAATAGTTGGCCTCAGTCCTGCATTGTTCTCCTCTCCACACTTCTCTGCACATATGCACATCTGGGACAGGGCCCAGCTGTTCCTCCCCCTCGCTCAGCTCAGGCCCCCAAAAACAGCTGTCTCTCCACCTGAGCGTGAGTAGATGGGCCCTACTTTGCATCTGGCTCTGAGGTCTCTTACTCCTCAGAACCTTCCACCAGCCCAGACACCCCCTCCATCTCCTCTGATTCCTCTGACTTGACTGCCATTGTGATGACCCGTAGTCTCTCAAAATAACCCCAAACCCAAAACATACATTAAAGTCCCGTAAAGCCTTCAACTTAAACTTCACTGTTTTATTAGGCACAGTTTAAAGTCACAAAAGTAAATAATGAGACAAAAGGAAACCAAAACAAACCACATTGATGAGAGTTCTGAAGGAAGCCAAGATAATTCATCATACATTCCAGGAAGATACGGGGAGAGTCCATGGGAAGAATGCCAACAAAGATAAACCTCTTTCAAAGGAAACAATAAACTTTGACTGGATAGGGGATGGGCCTGGATCCTCCTCTGATTGCTCAGCTGGCCTCTGCCCTTCCCCAGCCTCCTCCACCACCTCTGGAACCACACTCCCACTCCCTGTTGGCTGTTCCTCCTCTTCCTCAGAGTCAGTCTCCACCAGGGGCATGACAGCCATCTCCACTGGCAGTCAACAACCCACAACAAACTAAGCTTTCTTGCACTGGTTGGCGTGGTGGAAGAGCCACAATTCCTAGATCTCTTAAGTACAAACCAGCCTCTTTCTAATGCTTTCGGCCTTGTTCTTCTTCCTGTTCTGCCTTTCTCCTGCTTTTTCTTTCACAGAGATCTCTGCTGGTGCAGCGGGCTTCTGCTATGGGATGTCGTCTTTGCATGACCCAAGAAAGGGTACAATCAATTCAGCCTTCTGGATATTTCCTAGGGCTCTTCTAAGCAGTGGTGGTATTCTAACGGTTTGGCCCAGTTTGGCCGAATTGGTAGTTCCAAGGATCATTTGTGAGTGAAGGATCATTCGGTTCACTCTGACGATCAGCTGCTGGGCCCTGCCACCTGCCCTGGCTCTATACTGACCTTTATTTCTGGCTTTTGAAGCTCAGCTGCTTCGCACAGTACAGTGGATTGCCACGCGTCAGCTGTTAGAGGCAGGGAGAGTGCAGGATTGCAGGAATAGAGTAGAATAGAATGGAATGGAATGGAATGGAATGGAATGGAATAGAATAGAATAGAATAGAATAGAATAGAATAGAATAGAATAGAATAGAATAGAATAGAATAGAATAGAATAGAATAGAATAGAATTCTTTATTGGCCAAGTGTGATTGGACACACAAGGAATTTGTCATGATGCCAATGCTCTCAGTATACATAAAAGAAAAGATACATTCGTCAAGAGTCAAGAATCATGAGGTACAACACTTAGTGATAGTCATAGAGTAAAATAAGCAACCAAATCATACTAGGAAACAGTCAATATAAATCTTTAGGATACAAGTGACAAAGTTACAGTCCTACAGTCACAAGTGGGAGGGGATGGGTGAGTGATGAGAAGATTAACAGTAATAGTAGTGCAGACTTTGTAATAGTTGGACAGTGTTGAGGGAATTATTTGTTTAGCACGGTGATGGCTTTCGGGAAAAAAACTGTTCTTGTGTCTAATTGTTCTGGTGTGCAGTGCTCTATAGCGTCGTTTTGAGGGAAGGAGTTGAAACAGTTTATGTCCGGGATGTGAGGGGTCTGTAAATATTTTCACAGCCCTCTTTTTGACTCGTGCAGCATACAGGTCCTCGATTGAAGGCAGGTGGGTAAATTGTTTTTTCTGCAGTCCTAACTATCCTTTGAAGTCTGTGTCTGTCCTGTTGGGTTGCAGAACCAAACCAGACAGTTATAGAGGTGCAGATGATAGACTCAATAATTCCTCTGTAGAACTGGATCAGCTGCTCCTTGGGCAGTTTGAGCTTTCTGAGTTGGCACAGAAAGAACATTCTTTGTTGTGCTTTTTTGATGACATTTTTGATATTAGGTGTCCATTTTAGGTCATGTGAAGTGTGTGTTTGGCGCGTTCGTGTGTGAAGTGCGCAGAACCGGTGGTAAAAAAATTTGAAACCCTCCAATGCTTCTAAGGGTCTTCGTCATTGCATACCAACAGTAGGGAGATAAACTACTTCCTCTTTTTTTCTTCTTCTTGTGCTTTAGCGCCCTCTCTTGAGACACAACTTATCACTGCTAGGCTTTTTGCTACTCTGCAACCTGCTGACAACTTAATCTTCATGTCCTTATTTGACCCTATCTACTTGGTCTCCCCTCCTAGTTTTGCTGCCACGCAACTTCTCTGGACTCTTGACCTCTTCCCCTCTTTTGCTGAGGAGGAATTCTTCAGCAGCCCTGCATAGTACAAATACACACACACAAACACACAGACACTGGTGATTCATCTCTCCCACAAGGTCTTTGGGCTTAGCTCTGTCTCTCCTTTCAGCCGTATTTTTCCAAATTTGCTCTTCCCAGCTTCCTCTATCTTTTTTAGCTCTTTCACTTGTTGTTGTTGTTGTTATTGTTGAAAGTTCTGGAACTTTAGTAAACCTGCCAGCCTTTCCTTCTTGAAATAGCCACATCTGTTTTAAAGGGACCGTCTCCCTTTTCTCCTGAGTGGGACTCTTTTAATCCTTCAGGGAAAAGAAGTGGGAGGAAACAGCAGGATTGTTTTTACCTCCAAAAACCTCTAATAAAATGTTATAATATAAGTGTCAGGGTTCCGACCGATGCCCAAATGAAATTAAGAGTCTGAAGCCATTTAGCAAGAAAAATCCAGTTGTTTATTAGGAGCGCCATGTTGGTTTCACCCAGTTCACATCTTGCCTTTGACCCTGTTTCCCCCTCCCCCCAGAGTGTGTCACCAGTCACATTCCCCAATGAAGCAATTTTGCGGGTCATAGAAGTCACTCCTTCCAGCCATTGCAGGTCTCCGTGGAGACAGACTTAATTTTGGCCAGCTAGGCTATGTCTTGTTTTGACTGAGGTGTGAATTCCTTGATGCAGCTGTGAGGCGCGATTCCCATCCCCCTGCCTATGGCAACTTGGGAACAGTTCAGGAAAGCTTCACGGGTTGACAATAAGATCATTTATATTACGGCTGGGTTAGTGCTCTGATAGTCTGATTGATTCTGAAAAGGAGCTTTGAAGCACACAGGTGTGAACACGGCAGCTTTCTGCAGCTATTTGAAACCGTTGCTTCTTTTTCTGAGTTTCTGGGGCAGGTGCTGGCTTAAGGATCTGAAGACATGCTGAATTTACGTTCTGATGCTCTTTGGAAAAATACACTCTACAGCTGTGCAAAGCCTTAATTTATAGCCTTGAAAAATATGAAATCTTATCTGTTTCTTTCTGATCATATGCAGAGAAGACATATAATAATAAAGAACATGTCCTTAATTTATTAGTGTGAAGTAGAGGGTCAAAGTATTTTGAATAGAGAGCAGTGAGTTCCAAACTCAAGTCCACCCTGAGCTAGTGATTTGGAGCAAATCTCCCATCTGTTTTGTTGTGGAGGAGGCGGTTTCTGTATGCTTGTATGATCTCCTACGACTATGTAATACCCTGTTTCCCCCCAAAATAAGACCTATCCAACAAATAAGGCCTAGTAAGTTTGTATGTGTGCCCCTAATATAAACCCTACCCCCCAAAATAAGCGCTACTTAAAAGCCTGTGCAGCTGGCCACCCATCTGGCCCATTCCGTCTGGTTGCTCACAGTGCCGTGGCCATGAGATGAGACAGGAGGCTGGTGGAGCTGCCCCACACACCTGCACTGGCTTACCTCAGGGCTACTGCAGCCATGCCATCGCCCCGACAACTGCCTTGCAGCGGCAACACCAGCAACCATGTGCAGCAGAAACCCACATGGCCACCAGCCCACTACTTCTTCTTGCTCACGGCCATAACAGAGAGGAAGGCAAGCAGTGTGCTGGTGCAATGACCACGGGGCATGTGTCGGGGCATGGATGACCCGGCTGCGGGGGACCTGGGGTAAGCTGGTGAGGAGGGTGTGGGACAGCTCCACCTCCCCACCTTGCCTTGTGGCCACGACACCAGTGTGTCACTCAGCCTCCTGCCTCCCCACGAGAAAGCAGAAGTAGGCCTCCTGTACATGGAAAAAAATAAGACACCACCCAAAAATAAGTCCTACTGCTTATTTCGGGGCCCAAAAGAAAATAAGACTTGGTTTTATTTTGGGGGAAACACAGGTATATAATATATAATCAAATAATATTATGGAATTATCAGCCAAGTCCAAATATATGTGATTGAGGAAATAGATAAAGGTTAAAACAAATGTATATTCAGGGTCCATAATCATTTCAGAGTGATTTAATGTTTACCAATTATACTCTCCAAAGGATTTTGTGCAGCGTTACAAAGGCAGCATTTCCCACTGGATTGGCCTCCAACGAGACCCGAAGCAGCCCTGGAAATGGGTCAACGGAAGTGCTTCAACGTGAGTCATCCTTTCTCTCTTATACCTTCACTTGAGGAGTGGTGAGATGGGCGGCATATAAATTTAATAAATTAATGAAATAACGTCTATACCAGCCAAATGCTGAGAAGAAGTGGTGTGAGGTTTATTCATCATCCAGTGCCATCCTGTTTCTTGCATCGAGCATAAATGCACGGCATATTTTTGTAAATGCTAATGTTGCATCCAAAACAGAGGTGGTATTCAGTAGGTTCTGACCAGTTCTGGAAACTGGTAGCGGAAATTTTGAGTAGTTCGGAGAACCGGCAAATACCACCTCTGACTGGTCCTGCCCCATCTATTCTCTGCCTCTCGAGTTCCCAGCTGATCGGCTGGCTCTTCTTTGGTTGCCCTGCATGGGAGAACGGAGCTGGAAAGCAGGTTAGTGGGGTGGGGAGGGAATGGGATTTTGCAGTAATCTTCCCCTTGAGTGGGGTGGGAATGGAGTATATCCTATTACAGTATAGCCTTCCCCTGCCACGCCCACCAAGCCACGCCCACTTAACCGGTAGTAAAAAAAATTGAATCCCACCACAGGTCTAAGACTAAGGAATTTGGAGAATGGAGGCAAGCCAATGTGGTGTAGTGGTTAAGTTGTTGGACTTGAGAAACTGAGGTTAGGTCCCCCTCTCAGCCACAAAAGAAATCTGGGGATTATGGACCGGTCCTTTTTTCTCAGTCCCAGAGCCAGTGTGATGACCCGTAGTCTCTCAAAATAACCCAAATCCCAAAACATATATTAAAGTCCGGTAAAGCCTTCAACTTAACTTCACTGTTTTATTAGGCACAGTTTAAAGTCACAAAAGTAAATAATGAGGCAAACAGAAAACCAAAACAAACCGCATTGATGAGAGTTCCGAAGCAAGCCAAGATAACTAATTATAAACTCCAGGAAAATAACCAAGAAAAGTCCATGGGAAGAACGCCAGCAAAGATAAACCTCTCTGAGGTAAACACTAATTGACTTCAACAATTCTAACTCTGCAGTTGCAAACTTATATACATAGCTCCCACCTGCAAGCCATGAGGAGGATCATGGTAATCTCCTCTTGAGTAGATCTCACTTTTCCCTGATCCTCTTCTCCCTGCGTGACCTAGGATGGGTAGGGGATGGGCCTGGATCCTCCTCTGACTGCTCAGCCGGCCTCTGCCCTTCCCCAGCCTCCTCCATCACCTCTGGAGCCACATTCCCACTCCCTGTTGGCTGTTCCTCCTCTTCCTCAGAGTCAGACTCCACCAGGGGAATGACAGCCAGTGTGATCTAGTAGTGAAGGTTTCACATTAAGACGGCGGAGATCCAGGTTAATGTCCCCTCTGAACCATGGAAGTTCCCTTGGTGACTTAGAGCCAGATTCTCCCTCAGCCTGGATTGCCTCATGTATTAGAGGGGCAGTAGTAGGATTCAAAAATTTGGCTTGGTGGGTGTGGCAGGGGAAGGATACTGCAAAATCCCCATTCCCTCCCCACCCCACTAACCTGCTTTCCAGCTCCGTTCTCCTATGCAGGGCAATCAAAGAAGACCCAGCCGATCAGCTGGGACTCGGGAGGCAGAGAATAGATGGGGAGGGGCCAGTCAGAGGTGGTATTTCTCCGAACTACTCAAAATTTTTGCTACTGGTTCTCCAGAACTGATCAGAACCTGATGAATATCACCTTTGAAGAGGGGTACCTGTGAATTTGTGCAGCAATTAAGGCAGCAGGTTAGAAACTGGGAGACTGAGATCCCAAAGGTGCTTTTCAAAAGGCAACTGGACTTCTTGGTTCTTTTCCCCTTGAAAACATTTCACTTTTCATCCAAGGAAGCTTCTTCTGTTTTGGGTCCAAGAAGTCCTTGACTTTTGAAGAGCATGCCTGGATGATTGCGAATCTCCATAAATGGGAGACCGTGTAGTCTTCCCTTGGGTGTAAAGCCAGCTGGTCCCTTGGGCTAGTCACTTTCTCTCATTCTTATGAAGGCACCAATGGCAAACCACTTCTGAAAAACTTTGCCAAGAGTTGTCCAGGCAATCTTTGAGAATCACACACAATTGAACATAAGGAAAAACAAATGATCTATTCCTAACCAAAAAGTTGAGATATAAGTCTGGCAGATAAACACATAAAGAAGAAGAATGCCACAATATGGTTGCTTTCTCAATTAACTTGGAGTCCTAAGTCAAAATTTGTGCTGAGGAAAAGAATAGACATACCAGCACTAATCATACCTTATTGAAATTAGCCACAAATAGCAAATTCATGGCCTCCAGATGGACTCCAGTTCCCATATCTCAGCTGTTTCGCCGAATTCCAGACAGGAAGGGAAACAAAGGTCTCAAATGAGTCAAATGAGTTTCATAATGATCAAATGAGTCTTTATTCGTCCATACAATGCTCTGGATTCCGGTAACAACAAGTAACCAAAAGGAATTAAAGTCAGCTCTGGCGCGCCTCACAGCCAGAGCTGTATTTATACACCAGCTAACAACTTAATGAGTTTATCCACCATCCGGTGAGTGCTACTGCGTCACATCCGACCACCATGTAATACTCTATATATACCGTGCTTTTATCCATTAATTATCCACCCCTATTTACCATATTTGTACAAATATCATATTCCATCATTATATTTACGCCTATGAAGTGACCCTCCACCCCTCCCGAGATCGTTAGTTCAACAGGCAGCATCTTAATCGCTTTGTTTACAACCGCCCACAGGCTGTAACAGCTCAGCGTGCGACGTCAGCAAGGCTCATCGAACCCCAGGTTGGGTGATTAACAGCACTTCCCCCCCTCGATAGCATAGTCTGATATGGCACAACGCGTGGTGTCACGGCTCCAGCATGCTCTGGAGACATGACACCATCAGCTCTGAGCACAGAGGATGAGTGAGTTGTAACTCAAAATTTCTAGGAAACACCACACTGGCTACTACCACACTAGCCCATTCTATATGAACCTCCTGCTATCTTCTTATCTCCCATTCAGTTTTGCTTCTCTCTGTAAGTAAGGATGAGATTTGCTCATCCTTGACTCAGTAAAAAAAACTATATTGGCGTGAAATTTGAGACCCCGATTGCAATCGTTCCAGTCCAAGGCACTTGGCCTGACTTTCCTCCAAGGCCATGGGTGGTGAAGAAGATCTTAGGCATCTTGTGAGTGCTCATGGAGATTGTTGGAATAAAGAAGCAAATTAAGTCACCTAAGGGTAACTTAAGCCTCTCTTACTTATATGTGGGGGTGAGAGGAAGGCAAGGCTATGGGGACATGGCAGAAAAGAGGTTTCGCTAAGGCAAGTTGACGGCGTGGTTGGATGCCAGTGGGGGACAAAGCTTTTCACCCTTGTTGCCCTTGTGTTGCAGGTGGGAGGTCCTCGGTGATGGAGGGAACTGTGCCTTCCTGAATGACGAAGGCAGAGCAAGCTGTTCCAGGTGCCTCACCCGCCATCACTGGATATGCAGCAAGCCTGATGAGTTCACACGTCCAAAGATAGTTTGAAGATACACGGCTTCCAATCCACCCAACTGGCATTATCTCCTAATGTTGGATAAAGTAATGCGTGGGCATAGGAGCCCTGCAGCCCAGCCCAGCTTTGCTTCCCCAAGGAGGCATCCAGCCATGCTTACCTCCTCCTCGAGACTGCTGCTGCCGCCACGCTCTCTCTCCTTGGCCAGGTTGCCCATGGTGGGTGCAGGAGGGCAAAGTGTGTGGGTCAGAGGGAGGCCCGGTCCCTTTCCGTGTGAGGAGACTTGGCTTTGTAAGCAAAGCATCCTCAGCGATAGGATGGGAAAGCACCAGGGGATGGTGAGAGGGCAGCAGGGCTGCTGGTGGCCCAATGCTAAAGTAGGACCTCCCTCAGATCCTCCCTCTCTTCCTCTCCTTCCAATCTTCTTCCTTCCCTCCCTCCTCCTCCCCTCCCTCCCTCCCTGCCTCTCTCCTTCTCCTTCCCATCTCCTTCCTGCCTTCCTTCTTCCCTCCCTGCCACCTTCTCATTCCCAACTTCTTCCTCCCTCCCTCCCTCCCTCCCTTCCTGCCCACTTCTCATTCCCATCGTTTTCCTTCATCCCTCCTTCCCTGCCTCCTGCCCACTTCTCATTCCCACCATTTTCCTTCATCCCTCCTTCCCTGCCTCCCTCCTTCTCATTCCCATTTCCTTCCTTCCTTCCTTCCTTCCTTCCTTCCTTCCTTCCTTCCTTCCTTCCTTCCTTCCTTCCTTCCTTCTTCCTTCCTTCCTTCCTTCCTTCCTTCCTGAGAGAGCAGCAGGGCTGCTGGTCCTGTGCTAAGACAGAATTTCCCCAGACCCTCCCTCCCTTCCAATCTCCTTCCTTCCTTCTTCCCTCCCTCTCCCTCCTTCTCCTTCTCCTTCTCATTCCCATCCTTCCTTCCTTCCTTCCTTCCTTCCTTCCTTCCTTCCTTCCTTCCTTCCTTCCTTCCTTCCTTCCTTCCTTCCTTCCTTCCTTCCTTCCTTCCTTCCTTCCTTCCTTCCTGGAGAGAGAGCAGCAGGGCTGCTGGTGGCCATGTGCTAAGACAGAATTTCCCTCAGACCCTCCCTCCCCTTCCAATCTTCCTTCCTTCCTTCTTCCCTCCCTCTCTCCCTCTCTCCCTCCCTCTCTCCCTCTGTGTCCAGAAAAGGACAAAGGGAGAGGGAGAGGGTGGCAGGAATGCTGGAGGCTGGGAAGAGGGGAGGAGGGAAGGGCGATAGGGTGGCAGTGATGCCAGTGGCCGTGGCTTTCCCACATGGGGGCGGGGCGGAAGGTGGGGCTATCCCGGGGAAAGGGAACCGCTTGCAGGCTGCAGGACCAGCAGGCAAGGCCAGGCCGGCAAATGGGGCATGGCAGCACTGGAGCTGCTGGTAGTGGGCTCAGCGCTGCTGCTGGGGCTCTACGCGCTGCTCTACTACTGTCCCTCCTCCTGCACGCATCCTGGAGGAGCACCCAGCTGGGCTGGGGCCAAGGTGCTGGGGGCCGGTCCCTTACAGTCTCCGCGAGTCAGATGATCTAACCACATCATGGGCTGGATCTGGCCTCGCGGGCCTTGAGTTTCTTTCACATGACCATCCTAGCATATCATATACTGGCAATATGATTGTCTTAACTCTTGCTCTTGCTGGTCAGGGATCAAATCTTAGGATCTCCTTTTTTGAATGAATAAGGAGTTAGGATGGTGATGTGAAATGGAGGGGGCAGAGAGTTCCCCCTCCCCCCCCCTTTGACTGTTGAGGTAATTCCCCATTAGGAGAATGAGCGCATACAGGGAGACGTATTTGAGAGTAGTGTTTGAATAAGACACACACAGTACACAGATACACTGTACAGTAAATGTAGGTTTTTACTTCCAGAAAGTTTAAGCAAAGGTCAAGATAAGCAAGTCCAAAGTCATTCATATGTAAATCAGTCAGTTTTTTCAATCCAGGGATAATTCAATAACAAAATCCAGTGTCAAAAACAGTTCAGTATCAGACTTACATTAAATCCATGAACATCAGTCAATGAGAAGAAATGGAGGAACGGCAATACTTTCCAACAGAAGGAAACAGAGATTCACTCTCTTCTGAGACTAAGGCTAAACAACCCAGGTTTCTGGCTCCATCTTATGGCCGTTTGAGTAACCGCACCCAATTGCAGTTTTTAGCATGCTCTTAAAGACATAGTACTAAAATGTTTATCCTGGTTTATATATTTCTAACCCAAATATCTGTTAGGTGACCTATATCCCTAACAACTATGTTGAAAGAAACTCTCCTCAGGCCTGGGTTGGGATAGCTAGAAGATGTTCAGATGTTTAACGAGTTGCTTATTTCCTCTGGATTTTCCTCTGTATGATATCGTCTTATATCTCTATCATGTTTACAGTTCTGCATTGTTTACTGTTCTAGACTGTTTACATCTCCACGTAGTTTAGACCAGTGGTTCTCAACCTGTGGTCCCTGGACACCCTGGGGCACGGCAATGTTATCACAAGTTATCTGTGAAGGCTTGAAAACTAAATGTTACGATTTAAATCTTGAGTTAAGTCTTGGGGGTCTGTGGACACAAAAGGTATTTAAAATGGGATCCCTGCTGAAGAAAAGTTTGAGGAACGCTGGGTAACACCTCTATATTGATTTCAGCATTATATTTTACACCTCTGCCTCACAAGTTGCCTTGGTTGTTAGTTTTGCTTCTGGGTCCAACTTAAGCTGCAGGGTTTTAACCTTGAAAGCTCTTTGTGGCGTTGGACTGGGTTAGCTGAGCCACTACCTCTCCCCAGTTACACCTGCCCATCGCCTTAGCTCTGGCAGAGAAGGCATCCTGCTATGGATCCCTTAGTGCAGGGGTGTCAAACTCGATTCCATTGTGGGCCGAATCAGGGTTTGTTTGCCTGTGGCGGGGGTGGCCTGGTCATTGCAGCCAACTGGGTGGGCATGGCCAGAGTGAGCCGGGGCTGGGATGGCAGGGGCCAGTCCTTTGCCATCTCCGGCACAGCCCCATGGGACAACTCTGGGCCTATCGCAGGCCAGATTTGGCCCGCGAGCCACGTGACTGACATGTCTGCCTTAGCGAGTCCCAGGAGAGGGCCTTCTCTGCCATAACACTCACTTTATGGAATATACCTCACACACACCCCATCCCCAGCCGTGAGATTAGCGCCAACCCTGAATTTTCTGGAAATCCCTCAAGTCCTTGATATGACATCACACCAGAAGATCCCAGGGAATCAGTGAGATTGTGATGTTGACATCTACTTTCTCCTAGGCCTTATGAGTTTAATTTTTTTTTAATAATGATTTTTCTTAATGTTTACGCTTTTAGCCCCAATCATCGCCAAATATGATAGCCAGGAAGATAAATTTCATGTTTATTATTTTTGAAAGGATGCTATCCCCACACTCAAAATTCAGGTGGCCAATATATCAAGTCAAATATCAAATACTAAGCTGTGTACAACTGCACAAAACATTTATTTATATATATTGTTTTATAGCCGTATTATTTTTTCCCTTCCCCAATAACAAATGTGTTAAATTATTTCCCTTTTTACTGTACTATTTTATTGTAAATGCTGGTCAAAGGCCATACTAATTATACTTGATTTCATGTGACTGACTATTTTATTATTGTATTGTGGGAAGCCCCACCAGCCCTCCTTTTGTTCACCAATAAATGGATCTTCTTTTCAATCAGCCTCCAGCCTTCATTTTGTTTCCAGTGCCTTTCTCCCGGCTTGTAACCAGGATATTTCTTCCAACAGTATTGCATGCAGCTCAGAGTTACTTTTGGAAAGGTGGGCATATAGATATATAAATAAATGAATAGGTAAATAAAAGTGCATATTGAAAATCATGGCAATCATTCTATTTCACATCCCTTGATTCTTTTTTTTTTTTTTAAAACAAGTTTTATTAATTTTTAAAACACACAAATTATCATTATTCATTACATGTTTAAACTTTTTTCCATTGTAAATTTAACAAGTCAGATAAATTATGATTCTGTTTTAAACCATTTCCATATAACATACCAAAACCTCTTATTCAATTTCTCTTTACTTCTCTTTACTCTTATTCAATATCATTATTATTATTTCATCTGTTTCTTTCTGACTTAGTTACCATTATTCTCATTCTATATTTCTACAAGTTTTTACTAATTCTCCCCCAAAAAAACATATACACACAACACACAAAACATAAAAAATCTTTTGAAAGTAACTTGACCCAGGTGTCTCTCTCTTCATGGACTTCAATTATATTCATGCTCATCTTACATATCATTACTTATTTTATTTACCATTCTAAGCCTTCTATATTAACTTCTCCACATATTTCACACTTCTTAATTCTACCTTAATTAATCATCTTAGTTTGAATCATTATATTTGTATCTTTTGTCCATTTTTATCATCCCTTTGTCTTATTCCTTATGAAAAAAAAGAAAATCAGTTTCTCCTGAAATCATTAATCAGAGTATGATGCCTTTCTATCTCCCCTAAGTTAATCAAATTAATCTTTAAAATAATATCTAATACCCAATCAGATTTTGCTTGGTATATTCTATCTAACTAATACATCCAACACAATTAAGTGCATAATTAGACAATAAATCCAAATATTAAAAAAATACTATAATAAAAATTTTATAATAACATCAATACCATAATTTTATTAAACTCTTTAATTAAAACAATATTCTAAACCTCTCCTATTATTAAGTTTTAAAGCCAATCATTTTTAAACATTTTAACATTTTAATCTCTTATCAACTCTTAAACCATTACAATACTACCATCTCATCTTATGTACCTTGCAAAATCTTTTTTTTAAAAAAAATTTATACTTTATCCATTATCCATAAAAATTCCTTTTTTTTCATTTAATTTCAAAACATTGTAGCTTTTCTCCACCTTTTCCCTTTCTTTCTTCTCCCAACAAACCTTTCTACCCCCCTTCTTCTAGCCTCTGCCTTACCGGCTTCCCTTCTCTGTCGTATTCCTTTTCCCCTTTGTTTACTATCATCATATTGGTTTTGCACCTTATTTTTCCCTTTCTTAAATGTTTTTTTTAGATCTTAAGTCCTTAAGTCCTTTAGTTTTCTTCTTTTCTCTTCTTTTCTTTTCTTTCTCTCTTCCTTCTTTCTGGATCAAATTCTGAGATTCATTAAAGATGGCTCCTTCCTTTCTTTCTTGTTCCTCTGCTGTCTTCATCTGTTGTAATGTTTGTTGATAATTAGTAAGCGCCATTTCTAAGAAAAGGAAAGCTTCTTCCACACCATCTTTACCATTTTTTTTGCTTGTTCATATTCTTTTCTTAGTTCCTCAACAGAAAGAGCCATTATAAATCTTTTCTTTTCTTTTCTCCTTCTTTCTTCTTACAACAACCAGAATATTCAAAAGAAAATAAAAAAGATAAAACAGTCCCAAAGTTATCAATCAGTCCAAACCAAGGCAGAGTTCTCACTTTCTCCTTCTGGGGTAATATCAATCAAAGAGAAAGAAAGTCCAAATCTGTTTAAAATCTTATTACAATATATTCTCGTCTTCAAATCCTTAAGGCATCTGCTCCAACAAAGTCTTAGCATACAAATATTTTCTTTTAATCTCTCTCTTCCCACTCATCGCTTAAAACCAATTTCCACCTAAAAAATAGGTTTCTTAATATCCAGTTATTTATTCCGTAGGAAAAGAGGAAAGCTATCCTTTCAGCACCTTCAAACAGCCGCTTTTTTTCCTCTTCTGGCAGGTATTATTCAGAAAGTCATACTTTTCAGGAATTTTATTAAATATGTCTTAGAGTCCTAGGAGCCAAGAAAACTTTCTCCTCTCAATCACTTTCTCCACTTCCTCCTGCGCATTCTTACCCGGCTGCCAGCTTCTTTGTGGCGGCCATTACGGACCGCCGCTGCCGTCCTGGGAAAGGGGGTTCTGCCGGCCAGGGAGGGGGTATGCAACACCCCAGTCCCTTCTCCGGATCCCCTACCTTCAGCTGCCCCTGCAGGGCAGCCTAGCTCCGTACCGTGTGGGTCGGAGCCCCAAAACGGCTAGCACGGCAGGGATCGCGCAGCTTCGCAAATCCCTGCCGCTCATGGCCGACAAACCGGAAGCCCATCCCTTGATTCTTATAGTGTCAGAAAAACTCTCACCTAAAGGGAGAAAAAAACAAAGCATTTGGAGACCGAATCAACAAAGGAGACTTTATTGGAATATCATTGGGCCAGCTGACCTACCAATACAACTCTCTGTTTGGGTACCCAGATATCTGAATGAGCAAAGGATGACATTAACATCCATGACAAAAATTACAGGAAAAACTAAAAACAAAATCCTTCTTAGTTTGTCTGTCTGTGTGTGTGTGTGTGTGTGTATTCTGAGGTTCTTGCGGGTATTTGTATGTGGATCTTTGGTTATTTGGGTTTTCCCCGCGTAAGATTGGAAGTATCAGCAACGTTTTGATGAAGTCTCATTCATCATCTTCAGGCTTGTGTCTTCGGCTCTGTGCTTCTCAGAGTGATGTGAGCTTGCAGCTGCTTCTTCCTTTTAACTGCTAGTGGGGGTGTGACTTGATTGGGTGGGGGCTTGGCTGTGTTCTGATTGGGTGGGGGTGTGTTCTCATTGGTTGGGGAGTTGGCTGTGTTCTGATTGGTTGGGGGGTTGGCCGTGTTCTGATTGGCTGGAGGTGTGTTCTGTTCAGGTGGGGGCTTGGTTGTGCTCAGGTTAGTCTTAGTTACTGGGGGATTTGAGCTGGTGAGCTGTGATCCTGCTGTTTGGCTTCGCGTTCATGGTTGTGCCGCATCTTCATGGTGGGTGTCAGTTCGCTTCATGTATGGGTCGGAGGGGTTTGAAGCGGGTAGTGATGCAGCTGCAGTACGGCTTCTGGTCCATGATCATGTCTCATCTTCTGTGTGGGTGTGAGTCTGCTTTCTACGTGCAAGTGTGGGTACACACACACACACACACACACACACACACACACACACACACATATATATATATATATATATATATATATATATATATATATATATGTGTGTGTGTATATATATATATATATATATATATATATTTTTGCAGGTATTTATATGTATGGTATTCAGCTCTGGGTATTTTCCCACGTCTTTATAATTGTGCTTTAAAAGTTGTAGCAACGTTTCAGCAGATGAGATGATGATGGCATGATGATGGCAGATGAGATTCTGCTGAAACGTCACCACAACTTTAAAAGCACAACTATAAAGATGTGGGAAAATACCCAAACAAAGCTGAATACCATACATACATACATACATACATACATACATACATACATACATACATACATACACACACACCAACGACTTTATCTCAAAAGACCCCAAAACTGTAGAAATGGTGGTAGATTTTAGGAAAAACCCTCCTATACTACCACCTCTTACAATACTAGACAACACAGTACCGACAGTAGAGATCTTCAAGTTTCTAAGTACTATCATATCTCTGGACACCTAATATCAAAAATATCACCTAATATCAAAAAAGCACGACAAAGAATGTTTTTTCTGCGCCAACTCAGAAAGCTCAAACTGCCCAAGGAGCTGCTGATACTGTTGTACAGAGGAATTAGTGAATCTGTCATCTGCACCTCTATAACTGTCTGGTTTGGTTCTGCAACCCAACAGGACAGACACAGACTTCAGAGGATAATACAACTGCAGAAAAAATAATTGCTACCAACCTGCCTTCCATTGAGGACCTGTATATTGCACAAATCAAAAAGAGGGCTGTGAAAATATCTGCAGATCCCTCACATCCTGGACATAAATTGTTCAACTCCTTCCCTCAAAATGATGCTATAGAGCACTGCACACCAGAATAACTAGACATAAGGACATTTTTTTCCCGAACGCCATCACTCTGATAAACAACTAACTTCCACAATACTGTCAAATTACTTAGTAAGACTATATTACTATTATTCTTCTCATCCTTCCTATTACCTATTTCTTCCACTTATGACTATAACCATATTGCTTGTATCTTTACAACTTATATTGTTTTATTTGTTTTCCTAGTATGTTTTTGGTTGTGTATTAGTAACCTATGTATGATTTGAATGCTTATAGTATCCTATGACAATCACTAAGTGTTGTATCTTATGATTCTTGATGAATGTATTTTATTTTTTCTTATGTACACTGAGAGCATATGCACCAAAGAAATTCCTTGTATGTCCAATCACACTTGGCCAATAAAGAATTATATAAAGAATTCTATTTTAAATAAATTACTTTTTTCCAGCATCAGAAAGCCTGGTGTTTTTTTTCAATCATGTTTTTCCAACAAATCTTTACTTTCAAGAATATTGCTAGCAATAAGATAGACTTATTATATTGTCCCTCAGTATGTGTAATGCTGGATTTGCACATGATTAAGATTAGAAAGGGGGGAAAAAAGAACAGAAGACTCAGATGTGCCAATAGCATAATGGGTCTATGCCGCCCCCTGTTGGCCACATCAAAATTTTAAAGCATCCAGAAAAATAGATGTATACATTTCCATTGTCCTAATCAAACAAGCAGGTCACCCCCAAGATTACATTCAATTTTGCATTTTTAACTTTAAAACTTTGAAATACATCATATTTCACTTCATCCTCCAAGGAAAGATTGAAGGAAAATGAGGTCCAGGTAGAAGAACATCATGGCTTCAAAATCTAAGGGGGAGGTTTGGACAAAACTCAACAGCATTTTTCATGCGGTTGTTGATAAAAATAGGATCGCCAACGTACGATGATGGATATGGCACAAGAAGAAGAATGATGTAATGTTTGTAGGATGTTTGCGGGATGCAATACAGTGTAGACTAGTTTCCTTCCAAGGCAACATGACTTTGTCACAGCTAAATAATTTACATATTCTGACTGCTAGACTACACAAGGATCTCCCAGCAAGAAGAAGAAGCATGAATACTATATATAAATGAACATATTTGGAACATATTTTAGGTTATTATTAAGGAGTCTTTGTCAGGGTTCCGATGGATGCCCTAATTAATTCATAAGCCTCGAGCCAAGCTTCAAAAGAAATCCACTTATTTATTAAGAGCAACATGTCGGCACTTTTCCCAAGTGCAGCTGGCTCTGCCCTACGTAATTTACTGCCCACTATGACCCTGTTTCCCTGCTCCTCCCAGGATGTGTCATAAATCACATTCTCCAACAGAGCACTTTTGCAGGCTATAGATAACACACCTTTCCAGCTGGCTCTGGTAACCTGGGACACAATCTGGAGAAAGGTATGCATGGAATGTGCTTCTGGTCATAGCAACCGAACTACTCCATCAGATCTCCCCAGGGGTGGGATTCTACAGGTTCGCACCTATTCGCTAGAACCGGTTGTTAACATTCTAAGCAGTTCAGAGAACCAGTTGTTAGAAGAAATTACTGGCCTAATCCTGTAAGGAAGACAGGAAGGAAACATTCAGGTGTTGCTCACAGAAACTGCCTTTCCATTAACTCTTATTACATTCTTGGCAGGACTAGACTTCCTGTCTCAGGAACTTCTCTGGAGTTTTTTTCCTCTTCTTTGCTGGTACTTTGCTTGTGTGGAATGACCATTCAAAGTTACAGTGGCACTGAAAAAAGTGACTTATGACCATTTTTCACTTACAACTGTTGCAGCATTGCCACAGTCATGAGAGGCCAGGCGAGGAGATGTGTGCCTCGATGTGAGTGATATTGAGTTGGCCACACCCAGCCAATAACATGACCACCAAGCCATGTCCACCCAGTCACATGACCACCAAGCCATGCCGACCACCTAAGACATGCCCACAGAACCGGTTGTTAAAAATTTTGAATCCCACCCCTGCATACAACGAAAGCAAGCACCATCTTCCGTGCACATCATGACCATGAAAATAAACACAAACACGTATCCTTCACACTCCACACATTGAACCGAAAACCCTCGACACCACACCAACACTTCACCATACAGTAGAATTCAACAGATCTACTGCCCTGGGATAGAGGCTGTTTTTCAGCCTATTTGTCCTTGTTTTTATTATCCTGTACCGTCTGCCAGATGGTAATAGTTCAAAAAAAGGGTGCCCAGGATGAGATGGATCTTTGAGAATGTTTTGAACTTTTATTATATCCCAACATTTGGGCAGGCCCGGAGGATGTGGAGGGGGCTCACCATTGGGTGGAGAGAAAGCACTCTTCCTGGACCTTGCCAGTTGGATTTTGTTTCATGAGGCAGGGAACCAGGCATTCGCAGTCTCTCTGCTGCAGGGGACAGCTATAAAATAAATGGAATGGAATAAAGGAGAAAATGGGACCACAGCGGGGAGGAATCCCAGTAAGTTTTAACAAGTCATTTTCATCAAATGTACATTTGGCAGCCCTGTTCGCACTCCTGGCACAGGGCTGCCATTCGGGGGGGGGGGCACTCGTGCACGATTGCTACTTACTTGATGGAAAGCCATGGCGTTGGAAGAGTGCCTAACAGCTGATTGACGCTGATGGACGGAAGAATGAAGAAAGCACATGCCGACGCCCAAGCCTTGATGAGCTGGTGTTTCCCTTCTTCAGAAATCTAATCACTGGGTGTGGTGGAGGTTTTGTTTAACGCTGAGGCAAGGGAGCCCGGAGTTTGCTATTGGGGGATTTGGTTGTCTGGTGTGGGGAAGGTGGAGCGGTAGACAGCCTTCATTAGTCGTAGGCAAAGTTCAATGAGTAGAGCTGGCTTTAATTGCACTTTTGTTTGTGCTGGTCAGTTAGTGCCATTCCCGCAGAGAAGATGAAAGCACTAAGGAAAAACCAAAGTGTGCTGGTCTTTATTTGTGGCAAAGCAGAACCTGAAATGCACTAATTATCACATTAAACAAGAGGAAAACCTATGCACCAATTCCACCCGTGCTTTCTACAATTTTGTAAACAACAAACTAAAAGACTCAAGGTCCATCCCACCCCTGAAAGGACCTAATGGTAAAGACTGCAATGATGACACTATTAAAGCCAACTTCTTTAACACGTTCTTTGGCACAGTATTTGTAAACAGCAATGAATCATACCCAGTATTTCCTAGTTGAACCACAGACAACTACAATGATCTAATACATATCTATTTTACAGAAGACAATGTTGAAAAAGCACTACGCAATCTAAAACCATCTATATCTATTGGACTGGACGGAATATGTGCCTACTTCTTAAAAAAGCTATCCACTGCCATAGCCGAATCTCTAAGCATAATCTTTGAAAAATCTTTCAGGACCAGCTCCTTGCCAAAACTATGGTCACAAGCCATGGACATCCCCATCTTCAAAAAGGGAGACCCCAGCCTAGTTGAACATTACAGACCAATCTCTTTATGCTGCGTCACCTGTAAAGTCATGGAATCAATTATTAACCAATCCATTATCCTCCACTAGGAGACAAACAACCTACTCTCTAATAAACAATTTGGTTTCAGAAAAAAAACTATCCTGTAATCTGCAGCTCTTACACTGCAAAAACATATGGACTACACAACTCGATCAGGGCAAAGCAATAGACACAATCTGCATACACTTCTATAAAGCCTTTGATTCAGTGGTACATGACAACCTACTCCTAAAACTAAAATCTTATGGTATCTCTGGACAACTGCATAACTGGATAGAAGCATTCCTGTCAAACAGACAACAAATGGTCAAAATTGGGAGCATCCTATCAAATTCTGTACCTGTCAATAGTGGTGCCCCCCAAAGCAGTGTTCTAGGACCAACTCTCTTCATATTTTACATAAATGACCTCTGTGATCATATGAAGAGCAACTGTGTTTTCTTCGCTGACGATATAAAGCTATTCAACACCACAGACAATACTGTTACCCTTCAACAAGACCTCGACTATGTATCAGAATGGTCAAACAAATGGCAACTTCAAATCTCAAAAAATAAATGCTCTGTCCTACATATTGGCAAAAAAAATCAAAAAATAAAATACAGGCTAAATAGTCAAGACCTTGTTGATGATCCAAACTCTGTCAAGGATCTTGGAGTACTCATCTCTAATGATCTAAGTGCTAGAGCCCACTGTAACTACATAGCCAAAAAGGCGTTAAGAGTTGCTAACCTAATCTTACATAGCTTTTTCTCTGGTAATATTACACTACTAACTAAAGCATACAAAACATTTGCTAGACCAATACTCGAATACAGCTCATCAGTCTGGAACCCATATTACGTATCTGATATTAACACAGTTGAGAAAGTCCAGAAATATTTCACAAGAAGAATTCTCCACTCCTCTACTCGTTTCAGAATACCTTATGCCACCAGATTTGAAATTCTAGACCTAGAAAACCTAGAACTACACCGCCTTTGGTCCGATCTAAGTATAGTATATAAAATCATACACTGCAGTGTCCTACCTGTCAATGAATACTTGAGCTTCAACCATAACAATACAAGAGCACACAATAGATACAAACTCAAGGTAAACCACACCAAACTTGATTGCAGGAAATACGACTTCAGCAACAGAGTGGTCAATGTCTGGAATACTCTACCTGACTCTGTGGTTTCTTCCCCAAACCCCAAAAACTTTAACCTTAGACTGTCCACTATTGACCTCACCCCTTTCCTAAGAGGTCTGTAGGGGGCGGGCATAAGTGCACAAACGTGCCAACCATCCCTGTCCTATTGTTTCTTTTTTTATATGTATCCATGTATTCATAACTATGTTATTACTTATACCTATTATCTTGTAAGCAATTGACAAATCAAATAAAATCAAATAAAAATAAAATATTAATTCTCAGAATGAGAGAGAGAGATAAAACAACATATAGACTTTAAACCAGAGATCTTTTTATTGGGAATTATACCAGAAATATACAATAAAGAGCTGAAATGTTTGATTGTAAATGTTTTAACAGAGGCTAGAATTGTATTTTCTAAGAATTGGAAAAATGATAAAATACCTATGCAGGAGGAAATTATTAAGAAAATCATGGATTGTGCCAAAATGAGTAAATTGACATTTGAAATTAGAGAACAAGAGGATAAACAATTGTATATGATCTGGGATTTATTTTATCAAAGATTAGATAAAAAGACATGGTAAAGAAATAGATTAGTAAGCCTTACAATAAAAGTTAATAGATTGATATAGAATACAATATAAAATATATAACCATTGGATGAATGTATAAGATTAAATCATAATGAAAATTAGAATATCTCGTATAAAATGATGGAAAAAGTTTAGTCAAATGAATGTTTAATAATTGATATTATATAAGCACAAGCTAGACCGATAAGGTGAGAATTTATATAACTTGTGAGTAATGGTAAAAAAAGGATAGCAAAAAGATTGTAACCAATTGACACACCGTATGTATATAATTGAAAGAGGGTTTTATGTTTTTATGTCTTGTTTGTATGTTTGTTGTAAAAAATAAAAACTTTGTTTAAAAAAAAAAGAATGAAAGAGAGAGAGGGAAATCAGCTCTGAAAGTTCAGCAATAGGTAGATTTTAGTATGTATATGTCTGGGCATGTCCCTTGTCCAGGATGCTGCAGAAAGGAGAAGAGGGGAAATAGATTTGTTCCAGGTAGGTAGGTACCTATAGGTAGGTAGGTACTGTAGGTAGGTAGGTAGGTAGGTAGGAAGGAAGGAAGGAAGGATGGAAGGAAGGATGGATGGATGGATCTTGGAGTCTTAGTGGACAACCAACTAAATAAGAGCCAACAGTGTGCAGCAGCAGCCAAAAAAGCTAATGCAATCCTAAATTGCATTGACAGAGGGATACAGTCAAGATCAAGGGAAGTACTAAAGTGGAAATTTTGGGGGGGGGGGGGTTTTTTTTTTTTATTTTTGGTGGGGGGGGGGCAGGGGCCACTCTATGAAAGTCAAAACCAACAACATTCATCAAACCCTAATGCGGGGTAAAGACCAACGGGCCGGAGTGAGGACCGTACAAACCACTCTATAAAGTAAGACCACACCTAGAGTACTGCATCCATTTGGTCACCACATTATAAAAAAGATGTTGAGACTCTAGAAAAAGTGCAGAGAACAGCAACCAGGATGATTGGGGTTAGGGTGACCGGCCCAGATTGGGTACTGCAAGAGATATCCACCCCTCAACCAAAGTTTTATTTTCTCAATGAGAACATTGGACTGTACCTCAGTTTATTTTCATCAAACTTAGAGTGACATTTTGGTTGACTCAAGAGGAGAACTATTGGGTTTGGAAATTTAAAAACAAAGGCAAAACAAAAAGCAAGAAAACCTTAGCAATTTAGAAGTGTACATAGAATTTTATTTGGCGATTTCAGTTCAAAGAAAACCAAGTGTTTCCAGATCCCCCCCCCCCCATCTTGCTTTGGTGTAGCAGTTGAATGTTGATATGTCTTGTTTCTCTCTCTTTTTTGTTAGCAGGAAGTGACCAGACATTCCAATGGACTTGTAATAAATGGAGAAATGTAAAAATTGTACCTGTCATTTCCCATGTCATCCTCATCCTCATCATTTTGATCCTCTTCATCTGTCTGCTTTGTTACCAGGGTAAGGAATCCAGATCTATTGCTCCCATGAAAAGTTTCTTAAGGTGACTCCATGAAGCCGAATGACCTCTGCAGTTAGGTCAGAAACATAAGAGTTGGCCTTGTCCTGGGTTTTAGTCACTGCACTTTCTCTAGTCAGGAAACCTCATTTCCTTTGTTTGGGGGGGGAAAAATCTGTGTTTGCTTGAAAGTATCACTGAGTCTTGTTTTGTGAGATTTCTCCAGAATGAGATAGCCAGAGGGAAGAAATAGCCATTTGGCACTAGTGAGAAGAGCAGAAATAATAGTTTAAGGGACTTATTAGGAAAATGAATTGCAAACAGCAAACATTTGCCAGGTGACTGTAGCAGTAGAGGCAAATATCAAAAAATAAAACA